>NW_019385300.1:53641-98425 GCF_000671375.1 Centruroides sculpturatus | reverse complement strand
ATTCGTCCAAAAAAAACATACACAAGCTCAAAATTTTGATATTGAAGAATTTGTTTACACAAAAGAACCGAAGCTCAAAACATGATCTCGACTTATTGTTAAATTCTCTTAAAAAAATCACATAAATGCAATTTATTCGATTTTCCATTACTTTCAGGAAGAAAAGGGGGGAAAACACTATTTATAATGATATAAAATTCGACCGAATTTTCATTATTTCGAGAAATAAATGGCATTAACATATATACATAATTCCGTCCCCCTTTTAGAGCCAGAAATTATTTATATTCAATTGTTTTTTTTAAATAATAAATTCGAATGTTCTTAATTTTCTATAAAAGAAATTCAATAAATTTTTTTTTTTTTCAGAAATTAAGTTAACAAAAATTTTAATTTACTTTTGGTGTCATCTACAAAATTGATAACATTTACTTCAATCTTAATCCACGTCCCGAAAAAAAAAACAGCAGCTTAAAGTATTGAAAGATAATAAATAATCCATTATTTGTTATACTTTAATCAATTATAGTCTGCTACTCTTCGATATCTGGATTAAGTTCTTTGTTAAAGAAGAAGTAGAAAAAGTCTTTCTATAAAACAAATTCATATAAATAAACTTAGTTGACTTTGTAAAGTACAGGCGACTCCCCTATAACACAGTTGATTTTTCCGTTTTATATGAATTCCGTGTTGTACGAGTCACTTAGATTTTACAAATACGTATACCGGGCTGTGAATGGCTCAAAAATCTAAGTGACTCGTACAACATGGAATTCATATAACACGGAATTAGCTACAGTGTTATAGGGGGTCTACTGTAATTAAATTTTTTTGATTATGTAAAATTAAATACAGTATTTATAAATCTATACTTATTTTACGAGTTAGTAGTTACGATACAAGTAACTTCTTTCGATGTTAATGTGAACCCGAAGGTTTACGGGCCCAAAATTTTATAGATTTATAATATGAAAATCGACATTTGGGGGTGTGTTATTTAAAGAATTCTCTGTGAGAAATAATAATATTTTAATGTTAATAAAGCATTATTATTTTATAAATTTAAACAAATTTTATTTGAACAACCGATGTTAATACTTTAGTTATAGATATGACGTTAATTTTTTTCTCTACGGCCGACTTCAAGTTGAGTCAAAAAAGTCTGCACACGAGACTTGGCCGTCTGTTCGGTTGTCCACTCGTATAAAAGAGAACTAAGTTTTATGTACTTGTTCTGACGTTTTGCAAGTAATTGGTTATTGCAGCCTATCATTGTCATCAGAGTTTTTCTAATGTCATTTCGGGATTTCAGGAATAAAAAATAAGCATCTATAAGCAAATTAAAGTAATTGATTAACGGTAACTTATGCACTGTACGTAATGTTTGCATTTTTCTTAGACACCGTTTCTACAATTGAAAATAATAGATAATACAAATGTGGCAGTAACGGATTTTTAAGTTTTAATGATATCACAATAAAAGAACTCTCGATAAAGTTAATAACTCTGATCCACATTATAATTTATATAAATTATACGTCTATGTACTGCATAGATAACATTTTGCTTGCCTTTTATGTGTTCACATAAATATATGTTCACATATACGTTACAAACATATAAAAGGAATGCAACGAACTGTTTCCACATTTGGGTAAATACTTAAATGTTTATTATTAAACATCGATAGACTCAAACTAATGTGTAAGTGAAACACAAAGATATATTTTAGATTACATGTTACTTTACATACTGGTTTTACAGCGTTTGAGTTTTTCCGAATTTCAGGTAGTTTTTACTTTCTGTTTTAGTAACATACGTGACTTTTTTAATGTCATTTTTTGTACGCATATTTGTTTGTTATTTCGCAATATTAAATATAAAATACAGCATAAATTTTATCAAAATATATTTTAAATGTTTGAATACATTCAGTGAAAAACTTATGAATAAACGAAACTTATTAGAGTTAAAATGTGTAACTGAAGACAAATAGAAATTATAAAGTTCAATAACGAAAGCTTGTATTATGTAAAAATAAAATTCTGTGACAAATGGCAATTCATTCATTTAAACACCAATAAGATCTCTCAAACGTAATTGATATAAGAGTTAATCCCATTTTCACGGAATCGCAATTATTTCAGAAATTTTAAAAGAATATTCTGTGAGGGACGAACAGACCCACAATCAAGTGTTATTTTAAATTTTAATTATTGGAAACTTTAATCGGTTAAATTCGAACGTTTTATCGAGTTAGGCTAAAAGCCATAAAAATTATTTCCCACGGGGTTTGTTCCTTGTTGAGTCGGATCAAGTTAGTCAGGGATGTGTCACCAGGAACTTTGAGTGGAAAAGACATATTGGACGGGCGACCGTTAAAGGCCATCACCTGACCTTATGGAAAAAACCCAAGAGGAATGAAAAAGGGAAAAAGAAAAACGACCCCGAAGTCAGACGTCATCCGAAGTCCCTCTACAGAAGTCGTCATCCGAGGATTAAAACCGTGATCCAGGATTCAAACCGTGCCCCAGGATTAAAACCGTGACCCAGGATAAAACCCGTGCACCAAAATTCCGAAATAACACCTTGACAGAAGTAACACCGTGTCTCCTTAAGAATCTCACCCCACTTCCGTGCTTCCACACCTCCGAGATCCAATTAACGGACAAGAACTAGTGGAAAGACCATTTCAGAGGAGTCAAGAGTGTCATCATACTATAGATCTGCGACCTAGGAAAAAGAAAGGTATTTATCAACCCGCGATTCGGTTGTAAACTCTCTCTCTCGAACGGAATAGTATAATTACGTCCGCTAATATGCCCGATATCTCTTCTATGTATTTTCTTGTTTATTATTAAAATTGAATTTTTGTTAGAACATATGGAGTCCGAGTGAGTCACTTCCTCGTCTCTCTCCTCACCTCTACTCCGAATCCAAGCGCTCACACGCTACCGCTCGCGAATCTTTAGACGTAACGTCGAAATTTCCGAGTCTCCTAGAGACTCGGTGGTGTCAGATTCAGGTCTCCTGACAGGGTGTCAAAGAGACACCGACCCTACGGTCACAATTCCTTTGACAAATGTTGAAGTCTCAATACATGAACTGAGCATTAAAAGTTCGTTATTAGAAATACGCAAATACTAAAGTGAACTTTATATCTATATTTTTAAAAACATATGTTGGTTTTCAATTCATTGCATCCCTTATTATGTATATAACAGAAGCACATAGTATTATCTCAAGAAACAGAGAATTTAGTAATTAATTTTTGGGAGAATTATTGTTGTCAGCATACCGGAAAAATTCTTATTTTCGATACAGAAAGAGTCGAGATTTCATCTAAATAAACTTTTCTCGTATGTTATTTTTACTTTGACATTCCGTTGCTATTAATTGATTAATGAATTATAGATATTCAACAAAATTACTAATGATAACTGAAGCTTTTAAAAGTAAATAGAAACTATGAAAGGTAAACTTTATTTCATCCTTTCGGCTTAATTACCGACTTTTTCTTGACGATTTATTTAATTGGTAGTTATATTTTTTTCTCTGGTCAACGTATTGAAATTTGTATAAGAATAAATTCTGGTTTAATGATAATAAACAGAAATTTATTTCCGTTGGTTAGTATACAGTACATCCAGATACAGTAGAGCCTCGAAAACTCGGCCTAATGTGGACCGAAGGGTTGCCGAGTTTGTGAAAATGCCGGGTTATCGGGAATTGGGTTAAAAAAAATAAGTATGAGTGTTTCCTCAGAAAATACTGTACTGTACTTGTATGTATTGTTTACTTCAGAATACAACAGAGAATAAACTGCCCAAATACCCTTAAAGAAAGAAAAAGTACGTCTTTTATGAAGGCATAGAGCCTTTACTACATGAAAATGAAAATTAATGAATACACTGTACAGTAATTTACCTGATAAGACAGACGTCTAAAAAATACTTTATGAGGCATAGGGCTGTCTTTATCATGAAAATTAATAAACTAAAGATTTTTTTGCCCTGCCAGTGTGTGGCCGAGTTATCCGAAGTGCCGGGTTATCGAGTGCCGAGTTTTCGAGGCTCTACTGTATTACCAATTTTAGGTCTTCTTTGTTCTAATATTCTTCCTCACCTGTCATAATTTGTGACGAAATTCTTGGGCTGCAATATGAAAAAAGTATAGATGTATAAATTCCCACCGTCGTTTGTTCGTCTGGCTGTCCATCCGCTTTTCTTCGCTGAATCTGGAGAATGATATTATATAGATGAACGAGTGGACAGCATAAAAATAAGAAACTTAAATAAACAATATAAAATGCTCTATCTGAACCGGAAATTACGTTATTTCTATTCCTAAATATTATCCTGAGAGAGGTCAGATAAATGACCAGCATCAGTCATTAAAATAATGATAAAACGTAAAGTTTTCATTAATTTTATCCCTATTAGGGATATAACACAAGACCGCTTTCTATCTTTCTACCCCTCGACCTATAGCCACCAAAATTTAACATTATTAATGCTAATTATGTATAGGTTGGGTGTAATTAAAGTAACCCTTTTCAGACTTTTTTCGAGCTCATTTTGCTTACCGTAATTTAATGAAACTTAGTACATTTCTTATACAGACCATAGAAAAAATATTTCTGCCATGAAACCTTGTCGCTGGATAGCATTTTTTACGAAATGCATACGCAATGTAAACAACCTACTAAGAAAGACTGCATTCAAAGTTGTTTTCCTTAAATCTTACTGTTGAAAGCCTAAAAAATATATTTTCCTATTGTATGCATTACTGTAAACTCTTTCAACAGCAACTCATTCCTATCTTACTTGAACGGCAATGTTTACAGACTACTGTCTTCATGCAAAATGGATTAACTCCGCACATTAGATTACAAGCGAAAGAACTGCTTCGTGATCACTTTAATGAGAATCGTAATATCCAGAACTTCCCAGAATATCTGGCAGCTTCGTTTGTCAGGCCTGAATCTGTTGATTTTCAGTTGTGGGGATTTCTAATAGATTGTGTTAGTAGAGGAAGTATTAGAATTATTTATGTAAATGCTAATATTTCAAGTTATGTGGCTGGAATTCCTAAAGGATATTTTACTCTACCATTGAACCTGACGTAGTATGTCTTTATAACGTAATTAATTATACTGGAGCACACGGCGAACATATTTTCTGACTGGATAATGTTAAATGTTTATGAATTGTTTCCTTTATTGTATAGGCGCCACATATTTACATGGTGGTCGAATTTTGAACCATTTTTTATTGCATAAATCAATTCTCCATTGATTCCGTAACATATGTACCAAGATTCATAAAAATCCGATAAGCATAACTATGGGTCTGAGCGCGATTATAACCACTCTGTGCAAGTTATAATATCAAAGTTTGGTTTTTAATTTTTTCCAAAGAAATAAAATTCCAACACACTCGCATACACGTTTATACAGTTCTATATATTTTCTTGCCATTTTTGTATGTTTTTATTTATTGGTTATGTAATCTTGAAACTTCGAGATTTTATTAAGTCCGAATAGTCAAATTCTACACGAATCCAAGACTTTCTCTGGTCGAATATATATCACAGCCAGAAAGGAAAACGAACAAAGATAAAATAACAGAATTCTCTCGTTCTAAAGCAACAAATTAAACTTACAGTCTTTTTTCAAAGTACGAATAACCTAACAAAAAGAACTGTAAAGTAGGTAAAAAAAAATACTTTAAAATGAAAAGAACATAACTGATGAAAACATACGCCGCATTTTTAAAAAAATTGTCTGAAAACTTACAAACAGATTTGGTGGATTTTCCCATAAAAATTATATAAAGTAAATTAATCTGTTTTCATACTCCAATAAAGTACATTTTAATTTTAAAAAATATATTAATTTGATTTTAGAAATACAAATATATGCGCTAATTTAATACAAAAAAAATGTAAGTAGTTGTATCTAATATATAATCGAAACGGGTTGATAATAATAATAATAATAAGCGCAGAGCCCAAACGGTTAAGAGTTGAAAGTTAATATTTAGTACACAGTTATAGTATGTCACGAAACGCACACTAAGAAGAAATTTCTCGAAATTCTTCCGGGGGGAGAAAGAAAGGATTAAGGCTTAACACTTTCATCAACAATGAAAGTGTTAAGTAACAATAAAAGTGTTACGTAAGAATGAAATTGTTAAGAAAAAGCGACATGCAAGATTTACAGGGGCAGATGCAATTTTTTCGTTTTTGTGGGAAATCGAACATATTTTTAGAACTATCTAAAAATTCTCTAATTAGTCTGGAAACAAAAAGATTCAATTCTTGCATTCTGTGAAAACGGGTAAGGTTGACTGTAACGTAATAATCTTTATTTTAGTTATCGTTACTTTTGCCCGAGCAACGCCGAGCCCACCTGCTAGTTAATAATAATAGATGTAAAATAATGAAAAAAGTAAATGAATCAACTTTTTTTGATCTAAAAATTTAAATAATATTCTGAAAATGTTACACATAGAATAAAGTGCTCGAATGTACTCAAAGCAAAGTATAACTATTCCATCAAACGTCTACATGAATAGACGAAAGGGAAGGATATTGTCGGTAAAAAATTCTCTACGAGTTCAGAATAGAAAAAAAATTGGTAATCTTTTCCTTAATCTTCTCTAATAACAGTTATGATGTAAAATATATCTATTCCATCAAACGTCTACATTAATAGACGAAAGGAAAGGATATTGTCGGTAAAAAATTCTCTACGAGTTCAAAATATAAAAAAAAATGGTAATCTTTTCCTTAATCTTCTCTAATAACAGTTATGATGTAAAATATATATATATATATAATTATTATTTCACATACGAAATAGTCTTTTTCGCTTCAATTAATCTTTAAATATATAATACAGATAAATTCTATCAAATATATTTCAGAAGTATAAGTACTGTACATTCATTGTAAAAATTAAAATTAACGAAACTTATTAGTGTCAAAATGTGTAACTGAAAACAAATAGAAATTATAAAGTGCAGTAACAGAAACTTGTATTATGTAAAAGAAAACTTCTGTGACAAATGGCAATTCATTCATTTAAACACCAATAACGTCTGTCAAACGGAATTGAAATACGAGTTAAATTCATTTGCACGGAATGACAATTATTTCAAATATTTTAAATGGAAATTTCTTTCTGGTATGTTGAAGACTCGATAAAATGACAAATATTTTATTTTGTTGTGTGTATTCCTTTTATTCTAAAATAAGTCTGATTAGACATGTTTAACTTTTAAAATGATTTAAATAAGTGTACTTTAAAATTATTTAATATCTTGAAAGAGAAGTTGTGAGAAATCTTTTTTATATTATTTTTCTATTTCGATCTTCATTCATTTCATAACGATAAGAACAGATAAGAAATGAAGTATATCGCGAAATAACCATATTTAATTTAACTAATTGTATAACAGTGCGTATGAACGTCATTAATATGTTTTGAAAATTTTGATGAAATTCTGTCTGATATCTTTCGTATAATTATTTCTAAAACTGCGTAAATTGAATATTTCAGAAAATCATGAATTTTACAAAATTATATTAAAATATTTGTAGAGAAATTTACTTTAAGAAAGACAAGTATTTCACTAGAACACAATAAAATACTGCCTGACATTACGCCAATGTGAAAACAAACGTGTAAACCTGACTTCTCTTTACACTTAAAGAATTCGTTGTCAAAAATATCTAACACTATAATCTGTGAACCTTCCTTTAGAAAAAAAATTACATTGTTTTCTTAGAAATCCTTCAGGATAGATTCAATTTAATGCATTACAGAAGTGGTTCCTTATTTTGAAACAAGCAGCTCTTTCTCTTCGTTGATCATAGCAACATGGCAGTGATGAAAGTATAAATCGGGTAAACTCTGATTCTTGTATTTATTTTTGGCTGCTTTACTGCTTTAAGTAAAGAAATGAAGTTCATTAACATTAAATATATAAAAGAGGTACAATGTAGCAAAAAAATTACAGCAAATTTATGTCTAAAATGGCATGTCCATCGATCTTTATTTTCAAAGTTCTTCATGAATAAAAAAATAAATCATTTCACGTATTCGAATAACACATAATATTTGTTATGAAAATCCTTCTTATTTTTTAAATTAAAATAGCATTTTTGTTTATTATTACAAACAAATAAAAACGTATTTGTATTCTATTTGACTGTCCTATTAAGCTGGATGCGCCTGTTTATCTTTAGTTCATGGTGTCATGGTGTAATTATAGATATTGCAACAACGTAGTTTTCCGATGTTGAATTACATTTTATACTTCGAACTTTTTACAGCTACTGCAAAACAGCCATTCACAAAGATAAAACGTAGCGAACGGAATCGAAGCAAGGAAAGCTTTCTTGCTGATAACTGAATATTCATCTTTAATATTATACCAAACTTAGCACGGTCTGAGATTAGAATATTGATTTCTACGTTGAATAAGAATGTCAATGCCCTGCACTGCTTTTTCCTTGTTTAAGATCTGGGGAGTGTACTCATTATAAGGTACGCTAACCCACTCCTATAATTTGTTTGATTTCATCTTTAGAGATGTATTTTTCATATATAGCTGTAATGTTAACAAGTACTTCGTGATAACAGTATTCAGCTATTTTTCTATTTTCTTGTTTATGTCGAAATTGACTCAAAATAGAAAACACGGTATAATTTTTTTTATAATCTTTTCTTTATTGCTTTTTACAAGGTCAGCTTTTTAAAGCGTTGAACATCGCTTTTGAACTAAAAAATATTTGTTTCATTAACTTTCAGAGACTTGTTAAAAATATTTATTTAGCCTTTTAGAAATATTAGTTAAAAAGTCCGACTTTATTAAAATATAATCATAGTAAATTTATCACGAAAGAATATAATTTTCGTTCTTTTGGTAGTAATAAGTTTCGTTTCTTAGTTTAAGAAATCTTAGCAATGAAATGCCCAAGGACAACCATCGAACAGTACTGTAAAACAAAAGACACGCATGTTCACCATCCATATTATCATACATTTTATCAAAAAATTGTGCTTTGTTTGTTTTGTTGAGACTTGCTTCAAGAAAGTTTGTTGTGTCGATTATTGACTACAAAACATCATTCAAGTCTGCTTTGAATTTTTCTGCTGCCAAAGCCTCCTTGTGTATTATACAATGGGTTAAAACATGACACGAATACACTTAATTCATGTATATTATATTCCTTGCATAACTACAAACAGAACGTTGAACGATTTTACGAGGTTATTTCTGAAGATGTACACTACTGTGAGCATGCAAATCGAAATCTTCTCGAAACACAGAAGTAAAATAATGAAATTGTATTTTGATAAAAGATTTAATCAAACCCTTTACTATTATACGAATGTAAGTACAGTAGAGCGTCGTTTATCCGAAAGTCAATTATCCGAAACGTCAATCATCCGAAAGAATTTCAGTCGGGAAATTTAAATTTTTGCCAGTGATGTCGCGCTGCAATCTTTGGCTATGTCTTGGGCTACTCAAATATTTCATGTTTTTGATACTAAATTAACTTTTGAAGTATAATTTTTTATTGTTTTCATATGTTTCAATATATTTATTTTGTTTGTATAAAATAAAAAACAAATTTTTAACGATACAATAGTCTTCGTTAGACTTAACATCGACGAAAATTCAACGCGAAGCGACACGCAACGGAGAAAAATTTCAACACGGGATAGGTTAATATATTTTTTCGTACATAATTGGTTATTCGAAATATCGATTTACCGAACAACTCCAGTCCCCAATTGATTCGGATAAACGACGCTCTAGTGTATTACTGTATTCCTTCATGCTTAAACTAAGAATTAAAATTTTAGTATTAGAAATACGCAAATACTAAAGTAAAAATTTTATCGATATATTTTTGATAACATGTGTTGTGTTCAATTCATTACTAGTTCGAATATACTTCTCTCATATATATAAACAGAACTATAAATTATTTTCTTCAGAAACAGCAGATTATGTAATTGAATTATCGGAAAATTGTTGATATCGACATACCGGAAAAATTCCTGTTTTCAATATAGAAATGGTCGAAATTCCATCTAAATGGACTTTTCTCGTATGTCATTTCAATTTTGACAGATATTACCGTTGCTTTTAATGGATTAATGATTTATGGATATTCAACATCATTCACTACAAATGAAAACTAAAGTTTTAAATTCAAAAGGAAACTATAAACAGTAAATCTTTATTGCATCCTTTCAGCATAATTCCCCTTTCGTTAATTGAGAATTTAGTTAACTTTAGTTATATGTTACTGTCTGGTCGCGAGATAAATTCAAAAATATGAATTTCACCAACGCTGATAATTCAGACAGTCGTCCTTCCTTCCGTACGTCCGTTTGTTTGATCGCCTGTCTTCGCTTAACGAGGAAAACTGAATTACATAAATCACCGCCGAAAAGACACAGCTTAAGGACAGGATGCCCCATTTAACCTCTTAGGCGAGAACATCTTAACGGGTTTTACTATACTATCATAAAATGGCTAAAAAGCTTACTTTGAGAGTAGAAACGAGTTTTATTTTATTTTTTTTTAATTTTGAATGCTAATAATAAGTAAAATATTCATTGAGGTATGACACACGGTCGCTTTTATGTCTTCACCCTGTCGATCTTTAATTGAGAACCAAAATTTAATAATATTGCTGCCTCTTTATATGCAAGATACAGTGCCAAATTTCGTTTCTTAAACTTTACCCATTCTGAAATATTGCTTAATATCTCAGAACAGAAAATAAAGTAATTAAACAAATTAGATGCCACACATGTGCGCGAATTTTTCCCCTCTACTGACATTTTTGAGGGTTCCGGATGTCTCCAAACGTGTAGATTTGCAAAAAACAAAAAAAAAAAACAAAAACTTGGAGGGTCAAATTTGACACGATTCCAATACTCTTCCGTTTTATATACATAACAAGTTGGTAAGTAAAAAAGGAGTCTCCGAGTCGGCAGATTTTTTGACGACTCCGATTCCAAATAAAACACCAAAACTTCACGACTCTGACTCCGACCTCGCAGCCCTGGTAATATCTATAGCAGCAAGCGAAATTAACTGTTTTGCAATTGCGTGAGGTTGCTTACTTCGTACGATTAAGTAAACCACTTTAAAAGAAGATACAAGATCATTACTGTCGATCGTAGAATGCTTATAAAACTTAGACTTATGTCCAATAGTTTCCGTTAATTTTTTTTTGCAAAAAATCTCTTGGTTTCTCAACTACATTTGTACGAAGAGTTTGATGCGCCGTTTAAATTTACTAGATAGCATAGATTCCATGCATAACACTTTTAAACAAATTACACATTGAGAACTCTCTCAATTATTAATTTTAATTCAAGAAAAGCCGTATTCTAAATACATATAATTTTATTTCCTAATCTTAGGCTTACATGTCCCATTGCATATGTTTTTTTTTTCCTCAAATAAATCTGGTAATTTTCTCCTGCAGTTGAAGTTGATGTAAAAAATCTCTTCATCATGTCGATACGAATTATCTGAAAGTTTTTCAAAAAATATTACTAACACACGATATAAATTAAATAAGCTTTTTGACACTGAATTGGTAAATACAAACTGTGACAATTCGGTACAATATTCCTATTAATATAAACTGTGAAAGAACGTACAGGAAGTTGCTGAATTTTTCAAAAAAACCAAGATTTTGTTTGGGTGCGGAGAATGTTTCTAGTAATGAGTTTCACAAAACAGCGCGCCAAGATATGTTATTTTTCGAATATTTCTCCAAACGCAAGGTCGATGATTTGGTACGCAGCATGAAAGTAACGCAAAGACGTTTGTGGAGTTTAGAGAAGTTTTCGCGCGGATTCCTGTTATTTACTACTAATTTAATTAATGACCTCTCTGATAGGAAATATAAGATAATAAATGACAGCAGAATTAACACTATTCCCGAAAAACTAATTCATGTAGAAAAGAAAATTAAGCTTAATCGAAAGTTATCATTTTATCATTTCTAACCACTGAGTGGGTGCAAGAGAATAACCACGACGCGGCGCCCTTGTCAAAGTTTGTCTTATTTGGCGTCTTACGTGGGAGCCACCAGAGAATAAGAACCGCTGCATTATAGAAAACTACTCTGTAATTGCTAGATTTATTTAATTGTAAAACAACATTCATAGATGTAGTTGTACAATTGTATGTACAAACAATGCATAATAAATGCGTAAATAATTAATACATATTCAGTCGATTAAAATATTCTAATAAAAAATTAATATTTTTATCGTTGAATCACTCGTAATATCATCCATTCATCTTTGACACGAATACACTTAATTCATGTATATTGTATTCCTTGCATAAATACAAACAGAACGTTTAACGATTTTACCATATTCCTTCATGCATAAACTAAGAATTAAACTGTTAACATTAGGAATACGCAAATACTAAAGTAAAAATTTCATCGATATATTTTTAATAACCTGTGTTGTGTTTAATTCATTACTAGTTCGAATATGCTTCTCTCATATATATAAACAGAAGTATAAATCGTTTTCTTCAGAAACAGCAGATAGAATATTTAATTTTTCGGAGAATTGTTGTTACCGATATTCCGGAAAAATTTTTGTTTTCGATACAGAAATGGTCGAAATTTTGTCAGACTTTTCTCGTACGTCACTTCAATTTTGACAGATATTACTGTTAATTTTAATGCATTAATGAATTATGTATATTCAACATCATTACAAATAAAAATTATAGTTTTAAATTCAAATCGAAGCTATAAACAGTAAGTCTTTTTTGCATTTTTTCAGCTTAATTACCCTCTTCTTAATTGAGAATTTAGTTAACTTTACTGTCTAGTCGAAAAATAAATTCAGAAATATGATTTTCATCGAAGCTAATAAATTTCGTCGGCGTTTCGATTTAAATTTTATTAAAGATGAAATAGAAAAAATAACTTTTTAGTATTTAGATGTATAAAATTAACACTACAATATCTTCAAATTTATCAAATAATGATAAATTCAAAGGTTACGGACTTTTTATTTAAAATTAATTTCGCTTATAAAGTTTTTTAATTTATAGACCTTTGTTTACGAATAAATTCTACTTGTATAATAATCAGGGATCATTGAAATAAGATGTCGACAATTTTATATTAATTTTAATTATAACATTCCTTTATCACTGTTAGAATTTGTGACGAAATTTTTCGTCTGCAATTTGCAAAAACTGTAGACATAAATTTTTTCGTGCGTTTGTACGTTTGACTGCTTGTCTTCGCTTAATGAAGAAAACGGCGTTACAAAAATGACCGCCAAGGACACACAAATTAGGGACAGAATGCCCCAATTAAGTAAATACAACGTCCGACATAGACCGGCATTCACGTTACTTCAATTGAAAATTTATCTCGAAAGGAGTTTGAACAACTTTTTAATGCAGTATACTGTAATCACTCATCCACAAATATAATAAGAAGATAGACAAATTAATTAATGCATATCGAAACGCTTAATTGTAAGTTACGACACGTAAATTGCTTAAAAAATTAATATTACTTTTAGATGCAGGACTGTACAAAAATGCAGAAAGCAACAGTAAATTGAATAATACGATAAACACGAAAAAGTAAATCGAGAGATATTGACAAGTGAGTGAGAAAAATAAAATGTTTAATATCAACGATTGTTTATAAATATCCCAGGCGTTTGTAGCTCCATAACTCTTTCCACATATACCTGAGCTTAAAACTTATTGTTGAATATAAAAATCTACATTATAAAGATAGATGCAAAAAAAGTATAATTGTTTTAATGTAACAAAGTGTTTTCCATTTGATGTTACTTTATCTGATTTTTTCTGACAGACTTGCAAATTTTCTATACTGTTTTCAAAATGTTTTCTGTAAATACTTTTTTGCTTCATCGGTGTGATTATCTCTCATATAATTTCAATATACAATTTGCATGTTTTAATAATTATCTATAAAATAACTGTTTGATAATTGTTTATTTCTGATTATACTGCAATTTATGTGAAAGTAATTCTTAACTCGTGTCAATTACATTTACGATTAACATAGAAGTATAGAAATAAATTGAATTTTCTTTCACAATAAATAAACTTTTATTACATTATTTTATATTAAAAAATCAACTTACAGAATGCATATTCTTTTATCAATTAAAAAATTAGCGTTGCAGGTCGACAGAAGATAATTAATCGACATTTTAAAATTTAATAATTACACGCAGTCGCAGTCGCTCTTTCCAGGATCATAGATATTGCGGGCACGATTATATTTATTTCTATTATTCACTACATTTTCAATCGAAACATTTAAGTGAATGCAGCTTGTGAAATAGGGGAAAATGAAATACACAGAGTTACTTATCCTATTGGTCTCAGTTAAATTCTTCATAGCGGAAGGGAGTAAGTAAAACGTTTATTACATTATTAAGATAAAAAAAATTAACTAACTTACGGATTATTATTGTTCAGTTTTATCAATACAATACCTATTATTGATTGCAAGAGTTAGGCGATATGAATATGTATTTAGGCTTTGGTGTTTCGAGTACAATTCACCATAATTTAATTTTAACATCTGTAGATGTCTTCTGGTAAATAACCAATCGTCGATTTATTTCTGATTTTATTGCTAAAAACAAGAAAAAGTTAGTGTAACTGGGAATGATTCATTCTGTTTGAAATTATTTCATATTTTATGTACGTTTTGAAGTTACAATGGTACGTCGATACTCGAACTTAATTTGCTTTAGAAGATCATTCGACTTCAATCTTAGTATTGAATTGATTTTTTCATTAAGAACAATGTAAATTAAACTAATTCGTTGCATATCCTTTAAAATACTCGTATAAAAGCATTTTAATTAGATCAAAGTTAAGAAAAAATTTACAAGCATAAAATTTAGAAGTGATAAAAAGAATCAAAAGGCAACTTTACGAAATACACAGAAGTAAAATAAGCCTATTTATTGTATTAAGTAAACAAAGAATTTTGTATATTGTTAAAAACTGTCGTTACTTAACACAGATGTGTGATGTAACATTTCGTTGCTAATACAGGATCGTATTGTTCGTTTACGAGCTTATTTTAAACTGTAAACTTTACGTTACGTTTTAGTAAATTAAGTAGAAAAGTCTGCAGAAAAAACATATCTGGAATATTTTTTTAATATCTGAAAGCAGGCAACGTGTAGGCCTTTTGGTGAAATACTACTAAAATTTGAAACTTTCAAATGTTTTCGAAAGCAATTTCAATAGTATGGTGTTATCGTTAACCATTTCTGGTATATGAAAAAGCATGTACGCGCTCAAAAGGAAAAAAAAACTATATATAAAAAATAGATATCGCTGAAATTTTCGACTAAATACTTGGATGGGAGCAACCCAGTCTACAGGAATGACGTTTGCACTTAGTTGTTTGAGTTTTAAAAAAACTTTCCTACGTTACATTTCTATGATTTCAGAGCAGCGTGATCGTTAGATACGTGTATTGTGCGTAAGTTGTTTTCTGGAAAACATAGATAATTCTCCGATAAGATATATTAAAAAAAACTCCTTAAATTTTGCAGCTTAATAACAGAAAGGTATTTTGACATTTTTTAGTATTGTTTTTTAAAATGTAAATAAAGATAGCTGCTTCATATATTTGCAAAGTTTGGTGAATTTCAGTTTGAAAATTGCGTTCATCACGGATTTATGGTTGTTTATTTCTTTTTATTTTTTATAATAGTATTACTAAATTAGTAGATACTTAAGTAGATGCTGATAAAAATATCTAAATAATTCTATAATACTAAGTTCAGTAAAAATGTATTTACTCTAAAAAAAAGCCAATACTCTAAAACGTGTGTAAACTTGATCGCGCAGTAGTCAATATTTTTTTTTTTTAGTTTGGCAGGTTTTTGTTATTTACAAGTTTTTACACACAAAATCTTTCTATTTCGAAACCTTTCTTCTGTTTTATTTCGATGCCATTTTTGATACGTTTTACGCTACATTGATATTTATAGTAAGCACGTGGTGTTTTTTATTACGATATTAAATCCTGAAGAGATGATCTTCTTCATACAAAATAATTTGTACATAAAATATTTTAGTTTATTTTTCGTGAATTATGAAATTTTTTCGTGGTCGTTATCATCATTTACAGTAGACAATTCCTAAGTAATTTTCACAAATAAAAATTCAAAACAAGAAAAATATGTTAAAAATTCATATACATGATTGTTCATATATGCATTCAACTATATTGATAAACATGCAATTTAACTTTATTATACAATAGTAAATTTTGACTGTCGTACAAAACAAAATATAATTTTTTTTTGACATTCATACTATATAAAATAGTTTCGATATTATTATTTTTATATAGATTTGTTGCATACACTTGACCTACTTACTAAAATTATCAACCTGTATTTCACTTATGCAAAGATAGAGAAAAATCGAAGCTACTTTTTGATGCGTTATTTAATACTTATTAATATTGTTAAATAAAACTAAAAATACTTTTTTCTTTTAAGAAAAAAACAAGCTATAAGGTAGGTTTTCGAGTATAGTCTTACACTACTCGAGATATGGCACAAGACTCTTTTTATTTTTTTACCATGTCCACCTTTAAAATTAATAAACCCAAAAAATTGAATAGCAACAATCCCCTTATAAACAATGCTATAAGCAAAATTTCAGAAATTTCTGGTAAATTAACATGTTTCTAATAAGTCACATATTGCCAGTTTTATAAACACTTTCAAATTTAATAACATGTACTGTACATAATTTTAACTGAAACTTGATAATATTTCTCTTAGTTATATGAAACTAAGTTTTCTAATAGAGTTCAATCAGACCTGAATTTAGAGATTCCAATCGTGCTCTATTGAGGCTCGCTCTATACTGCAAATTTTCAAACAACAAGAGTTATATGTATTAATAGAATATATACACAAATTTGTGCTTGATTGTGCAATTTAAAAAAATTTGTAGACCTATAAATTTCGACTGATTGTTCTTCCTTAATCTCGAGAACAGAGACAGATAGGTGAAAGTTGAGATGTTGAAATGTTATCGACGTTTGTTCCGATTAACTGAATACGAACTTCCAGTCTACTTCAGAAATCACGTAACTTTAGTTCAAAATTTTCCCCCTGAAAGAAATCAGATGAACGGTGTGACTCTAAGAGAAAAACTATGGTGTACAAAGGAATGACACCACTAAAATCGAAAGCATTGTGACGATGTTTCAATAAATAATAAATGGCTCGTATTCTAATTAAAATTGCAATGAGGATGACTTAATTGCAAATTTTTTCTCAACATATTTATTAAATTTAAATTAATTTATATAATCAACTAGTTATATTTATTAATTGAGCATGTAAACGTTGTTATGATATTTGTTATTATATATTCAAAATGCGAAAATGTCGACATTTCAGTTTCAACCTTAATAATAAATAGTATTTTGACAATTTTAGTTGCTGTTTTTTGCTATATAATGCCAGTCGGGTGTTTCATAATGTAACCAAGATTAAAAATTTCAGTTAAACTGTGGAAAATTTATTGGAGTTAAAAAAAAACAAATCAGATTACGTCTTTCATTCCCCCTACATAGTATTACGTTACGTAGCTCTTCCATTGTTTCCGGTGTTTCCGCATGTCCGGGTTCTCTACCGATTTAAACCAATTTTCGTTTCGTCCGATCCACGTCAGCCGTTACGCTAAACCTTATTTTCTGATCCTATCGCAAAGTTTCAACTTTGATGTAACTACTTCAAAATATGTTTTTTAAACGTATCAAACTAGTCACCGTCGTAATGTTAGAGACAAAGTTCTTTTATTGCAGACTGGACAAAATCCCAATCACGGATGATTTTAACGAGCGACTCTAACTTAGCCAACGCCTTTCTCACTTAAATGGCGGCTGACTTTATTGTTATATCTTTCTTACTATTTAGTTTAGTTTAATTTTACTTTTTTATTACATTTTTTTTATCTGTACTTTTGTCAATTTTGTTCTTCTCTAAACAATAAGTCACTTTCATTTCTGTTCATATTCATTTCTGACATACATATTACTGCTCAAACTACTCGCCCAGGCTAACTACTTCGAGACCATTGTCTCGAGTTTCTCGATGTCACCGATATAGTTATAAATTTAGGAAATTTTTTTACATTGATACAACTCTAGATTGTAACCTTCATGATGCGTTTTATTTTTTCAGATTTATCCAAAGAAGATGTGATAAAGTTTGCCATATCTGTTCGTATAGTTTTTATCATTTAATTATAATTACAGTATTTATAATTTTTAATGATTTTTTAAATTTTTAGTATTTTTCACCTGAGCTTGAGAACTTTCTGAATGGAAATATGCACGAATATATAGCATTTCCTTTTTCTACGCTCTGTACGTACAAGAGATTCAGGTAAGAAATGAAAAACAATTTAGTTATAATATAGAATGTCTTTAAGTGATCAATTATCATAATAGTACTTAATTCAGTAATACATACGGCAGGTATATTTAATTACAATTATTAATATAGAAATTATTTTTTTCAAATATAGATGTTATATATATTACTATATTCGTCAACGTAAAAAAATTCGAAAACTAAACTAAATATATATGCTTAGTGCAGAATAATATAATCGTTTGTTTTCGTTTATACACAGATTTATTTTAAATATATTTAACTCAAAGAAAAAAAAACCTAACTTCATTAGAATTAGAAATCATTTCATGTACATTTTTGACACTTTACAGTGCAGAGGACGAAGCTCCGTTAATTATAGCAATCTTTCCTAACCGTCAAAGGTAGTGTTATATAAAAGAAATATTAAAAGAAATAGTAAAATAGTGTTTTTAAACGATAGTTCTTACATCGAATTTCGTTCACCGGTGCAATATATCAATAAAGTGTAAGATACTTTCGTAATAATAAAATTTTTCGTATGTCTAAATTAGTGTAATAGCTATTCGTGTTATTTTTTAAAAATCACAACATTAAAGTATCACGGGCGTAAAAATCGAAAATTCCGGTTATGTCATCGCTTTTAAAACTGCGATGAGTTTCCATTCACTCTAAAATGTCGTCACTCAAGGTTTTTTCAGTAAAATAAAGTCTCTTATCTTTCGTCTTTTAATTCGAAATATCACTTTTAAATAACTAACATATTTAAATTACTGTAAACAAAATTATAAATTTTTCACGTAAGTTTGCTAGGATCATCCGATATGAATAATATTCTTACGTCACATTTTAACGGATTAAAGCGTTATTCGAAGTAATACAAAAATAAAAAGAAAATGGCATTGGAAAACAGTAAACAGGATTTTTACTTTTTGTCTCTTTCACGCTTTTATGTCTTATTTATTAAAAATAATTTTACGTAATTTATCGTTTCTTAGAGCCACGTAGGTATTTGCGTCATTCATAAAATGCTACTCTATATTTAACTAATTTTCTTTATTTAATTTAGATGTGAATTTCCCAAACTGTATGATACTGATTCTGTGGAACAAGTAAAAAATGGGGTATGTTATACAATTCGTATTTGCATTAAATTTAATATATTTGTTTTTTTTAATGTAACCTAATGAAAACACCTTCATTAACTTTATCGAAAGAAAAATATAATAATAATAAATTATCGCACGGTGTATTGTTAAATAGCGTTATACTTCCACTTTTAAACAGGAAGGAAAATATCAATGCCAATCTTTATATTGTGCCAAAGTAATTAAATTTAATTTATTACATTTTTTCATCACTGATTTATAAATTTTAAGCGAAAAAATTAATTTATCGTGTTTAACTTAATCCTGAAATTAAAAAAAATATATATATTTTGTTAAATTAATTTAACTCGTTAGTATATTTATTTGCTGAGAGTGACAGTTGTTCAGAACTAAATAAATGCATTAAGTAATGTTATTTAATATAATAGTGTACTACTTTTTGTGTCAACTGTAAATGATTTATTTTAAGATACATTTAAGTTTGTCGAGAAGACATTACAACGATAAAATCAGATTTTGAATTAGGAATTTAAAATATTACAGAGAGAACATAAGTATGAAATCATCCTCTGTTCTTCTCCGTGCATTTTAACTTCATTAGTAGGTAGTGTATATCTTTAGAGGCTGTTTCCATACAATTTGTTTACTGGAACATATGTTTCACCGATTATTGACATGCCTACGAAAAAATTTTTATGTTTTTTCAGAAATGAAAAACTCAAGAACACTATACCATGCCAGAAATGACAGTTGTTTCATTGCGAATCTGCAAAAAACTACCGATGTTCAATAATTGTTTCTGTAATGTGTCTTATAATGTAAAAGAACACAGTAGTATTTCTCAGAAGTCACATTATTACAGTTCAAAAATTTCCTCTGAAAAAAGGTCAATAAATGTGAGGGACGACTAGATCGCTAAAAGCATTATACAAGAGCCATACTGTAATCATTTCAAAATATGTAGCGTATATTTTACATTAAATAAATCAAAAGATATGATTAAAGTTTGCAGCCTCGCATTGTGACAATGTTAAAATAAACATTTTTTCCTCAAATCTAAATTATTTTTATTTGCTGTTTACGAAATAATTAGAAAAAAAACATAATTATTAGCATATATCAAAAACTACCAATATTCCGTTTTAACAGGACGCCGACATCGTGGACCAGTTCCAGTTGATTACTGCTAATATGAATGATGTTGTGGAGTTTACTCCAATTAACAAATTTTTCCCTATGCAATTCGTCATAAAAAACAATAATTTAGAACTTTCCTGGAAATCACTAATTTCTCCTTTCTCTTTTTGGGTAAGTAATGCTTAAAAATTTAATTGATAGAAAATTTTAAATGTTATATTAAACACATAAAAACCTTTCATATCAAGGTGAGGTTAGCCATTTTCTTTTGTACTTTGGTCGCTGGAATACTCATATATATAATACTCACTTACGACAAATCACCACAAGACAAGAACAAGGGTTGGAATAAAAGAAGATTCGTTTGGTTTCTGTTTGGAACTTTTATCAATCAAGGTAAGTAACAACGTATCACAAGATAATATTTTCATTTAAAAACTGTATTTGGTGAACATTCTTTCTTTCGTTTTTATTTGAGGAACCGATTTGAAAGTCGTTAGACGTTCATCCTCCAGAGTGGCTTTGGTCTTCTGGATGCTTCCAGTTTTGATCATATGTTGGGCTTATGGTGGAACGTTAACTTCATTTATGATTATCAAGGAAAAACAGCCATTGCCGAGAACGTTTGAAGCATTAGCATCAGCTGTTCAGAAAGGAGAATTTACTTGTACTGCATTTCTCGACCCAGAGTTGATGAGCTTCTTTAAGGTAAGTTGCTGTTCGTAAATTCATAAAATAATATTTAATGTAAAATATTTCAAATCTTTTTATAACCACAGTAAATTTTTCAAGTGTACTGACAAATATTTAGATAGAGTTATCGAAGTTGTGGGTTCTTCGAAACTTTAAAAGTGCCTCAATTGATTTTTAAAAATTCATAAATCTGAAGTTGTTTTCATATCAACTATTTGTTTTTTATTGTCTAATTTTACATTATTGTCTTTTTGACTTTATTGTCTAATTTTACTTTATTGTCTAATAATATTTAATTTCACAAAGATTATATTTGTGTAGAAAACAACGAAAAATTTTAATAATTTTGATGCTTTTATATGACTATTTTTTTAATTTGTTTTTTTTATTCTGTAATATTTATTTGTTTCCTTATTAAGTTATCATTTTAACAAGTTAATTATCCAATTTGATAAACACTTTTTTGCTAAAAATTTTGTGGCTGTTAATGTTAGATCAAATTTTCTCTTTCGCTTTTACAATAACAATTCGTAATCTGTTCACATTTGCGGCAACAGAAAACAACCGAAGGCGAACAGCGGCTTTTTACTAGGGAGTGTAAATGGTAGTTAAGTAAATGCGTATATATCTTTTGTGAAATTACGTGACCTGGAAAGACATTGCAGGAAGGATTGTATTCAGTGAAAGAAAATAACGTTAGGTGTGATGGTTGCTCATACAATTGCGACACTTAAGAAATAAAAAAGGAGTTTTTCAATTAATCAATGGGTACCGGTTCCGTGATGGTTTCGTTTGTTTTAGCTCTTACTAGTGCGATGGAAAACGATTATGTCCTTAACTGGAAAAAACAAAAATCTAAAAACAAATTCATCAGCTTGAAATGCATCTACTTTTCTTTGTTGGAAAACTGATAAGTCATCTATGGCAGTACAAGTTTCATTTCTTGTGGAAAATAGGTAGATATTTCTGGTGAGGTCAGTAAAGACAAATGAAAAGCAATATGATAAGACGATTGACCCGAAAACTTAAATCATTGAAAAATAGAAAAAACTTTTTCAAAATTTTTGTTTAACAGTCGATCGAGTTAAAGACAGATTTTTGAAACCAAACAAATGATGATTTTTTTACTGTTAATAAAATGATTTTACTGTTTATATTAGAAAGCTTTGTGTATAAATATAAAAGCACAATGTAATATTTAAAATGAAATTTGGACATAATACATTTCATCATCTGAAATATATTTCATATACCGGATGTACAGTACTTATTATTAAATAACACGTCTTATAGCTGAACGAAGACTTTTACAAGAGATAGATTTATTACACGAAAGTAATTCAAAATTTAAATTACTGTATTTAAATAAAATAAATTTCGATTCTTAAAATACGGCATTTAGAAACTCGGACATTTTCTAGAATCGAAAATTGGACGATTGGTGTAGAGATAAGGTGACAGACAAGTAAGTATAAAAGTATAATCTTATACGACGTCAAACGGTAATTTTTTACGTCAGGAATCGGACTGAGTTGATGGCGATACATTAAAAAACTAATTTCAAAACCAAATAAAAATCATTTATTGTAAAATATGTCGATTCTCGGGAACTTTCGTTGAATCTCCGAGAATCAATTCGAAAGAGATGTTCATCAACCACAGCTTATGGACGGTATACAATAGAGAAAAATTGGAGAAATTGAGAAAGAAACAGAGTCGCGTACGAGTTTTGAAACTTGAAAGCCACATTGGTCCTCATTACTCTTCGAGAAGGCGCCGGATGGCCAAGCGGTAAAGGAGTTAACCTACCGCTTTAGGGTCGAAAAATCTCCAGAAACTTTTGGGGGGTGGTCCGTTCGGATATGTCGGGCCCTTTCCCTCACCACCCGGCAGCCCCATTGTGGACCTGGCCAAACCCATAATGGGCTTGCGAAAAAGAGGCCCTCTTAGTGTCCACAGGGAGGAAAGAGTTTAAAAGAAAAAACTACTCTTCGAGACTAACTGGGAAAGGAAGAATCTACTCAATTATGAAGAAGTAAAAAAAAAGTATTTAGCTTGTTTCATTACATTATCTTTCTTGAAATGCCAGTAATGCATTCGATGTATTCTTTCGTGAATGTATAAAACAATTTATATTAAACTTTTGAAAAACCTTTATTTTCAGAATTCCAAACTAGATTATTAGAAAATTCTATATGATGAAATTTTAAGCAATGATATCATATTTACACACGATTTGTTTCACAACGGTAACGACGAATCCTTCGATTACACTCGTGTTGCATACATTTATAATATGGGTTTCATGAAAATTTCCGATATCGAAATCGCCTTGGAAGTGACAGCGTCTGAGGATGTATTACTTGCCATGCCGTCAGCATTCGTTATGAGAAAAGGATTTTCCCATAAAGAATATTTCAACAAAATGTAAGTTCTATTTTAAATATACGAATTCTTAAATTAAAAATTTCGTAATTTTACTTTATATTTATTTCAGAATGTACTGTACAATATATTCGAAAGTGGCGTTCAAGATCATGAAATAGATGTTGACAATTGGAACAATCCGCTTACGAAATATATTAAAGAGAGAGCTGCTATGAGTAAAGAAACTGAGTCTGATTTTGATCTTTTGGTTTTAAGACATTTTTATGGAGCCTTCGCAATTCTCGTTATCGATTACCTTCTGTCGTTCGCTTGCTTCCTTGTCGAATTAATAATTGGAAAAACGATAAAAAGATTCCAAATTTAAATTTTACGCAATTATATCCTTTACTGTTGTGGTTCGAAATGTTTTATTTCGTGTTAAATATATAATTTATTAACCCATTATATTCACTTCCTTTTTCACGTTCTTTCTTCTTTCCGTATAATCGAATCTTTGATTTATCGAAAATTTTGCGTTTGGTTTTAGATATTCTATAATTTTTTAATATTAATTAAGAAATTACATTTTGCTGTTTTCTAATTTTGTATTTCCTAAACTGTCCTCATGAAATTATCTTATAAAATAAAACTCTTCACCTGTAAACTGAATTTCAGTGTTATATTCGAAAGATGATTACAAATCATTTATTAGATCAGATACAAATTCCACAAGGTGATATTCGAATTAATAATTAATATTAATTCTCACAGCCATAATTTTATATTCACGATTTCTATCCTTTAATTCTACTAATATAATTGATTTTAGTTTACTTTTTATATATCCTGAGCGTCGACGTCTACATCACTCCTTTGGAATTTTGTTATGGATATTAACTAATTGTAATTTTTATCATTTACTTTGTTCAGATTACAGCAGTGCATAAATTCATTTTAAAGTCGTTCGTAAGCGTATTGAATTTCAGAATGTAAGATGAGGTGAAAACCTAAATTTTTCATTACTGAACGAAATATTTAAATATCTAATTACTAGTTTGCATAGTTCATAATCAAGAGAAAAAATTATTAAAACTTGCAATCACAGCTACATGCTTTTAATATACGATATGTTAAATAATGTTTAATGTAATAAAGTGAGAGTAAAATTTTTCTGTTTTCTCACTTCTCTCGTCTAGACGCTCACCTGTATATTTATAAAAGTCAAGGTCCTTAACTGGAAAAAACAAGATTTTAAAAACAAATTCACCAGCTTGAAATGCATCTACTTTTCTTTGTAGGAAAACTGATGGGTCATCTATGGCAGTACAAGTTTCATTTCTTGTGGAAAATAGGTAGATATTTCTGGTGAGGTCAGTAAAGACAAATGAAAAGCAATATGATAAGACGATTGACCCGAAAACTTAAATCATTGAAAAATAGAAAAAACTTTTTCAAAATTTTTGTTTAACAGTCGATCGAGTTAAAGACAGATTTTTGAAACCAAACAAATGATGATTTTTTTACTGTCAATAAAATGATTTTACTGTTTATATTAGAAAGCTTTGTGTATAAATGTAATATTTAAAATGAATTTTACTGTTTATATTAGAAAGCTTTGTGTATAAATGTAATATTTAAAATGAAATTTGGACATAATACATTTCATCATCTGAAATATATTTCATATACCGGATGTACAGTACTTATTATTAAATAACACGTCTTATAGCTGAACGAAGACTTTTACAAGAGATAGATTNACAAAGTTCTTTTATTGCAGACTGGACAAAATCCCAATCACGGATGATTTTAACGAGCGACTCTAACTTAGCCAACGCCTTTCTCACTTAAATGGCGGCTGACTTTATTGTTATATCTTTCTTACTATTTAGTTTAGTTTAATTTTACTTTTTTATTACATTTTTTTTATCTGTACTTTTGTCAATTTTGTTCTTCTCTAAACAATAAGTCACTTTCATTTCTGTTCATATTCATTTCTGACATACATATTACTGCTCAAACTACTCGCCCAGGCTAACTACTTCGAGACCATTGTCTCGAGTTTCTCGATGTCACCGATATAGTTATAAATTTAGGAAATTTTTTTACATTGATACAACTCTAGATTGTAACCTTCATGATGCGTTTTATTTTTTCAGATTTATCCAAAGAAGATGTGATAAAGTTTGCCATATCTGTTCGTATAGTTTTTATCATTTAATTATAATTACAGTATTTATAATTTTTAATGATTTTTTAAATTTTTAGTATTTTTCACCTGAGCTTGAGAACTTTCTGAATGGAAATATGCACGAATATATAGCATTTCCTTTTTCTACGCTCTGTACGTACAAGAGATTCAGGTAAGAAATGAAAAACAATTTCATTATAACTATAAAATGTCTTTAAGTGATCAATTATCATAATAGTACTTAATTCAGTAATACATACGGCAGGTATATTTAATTACAATTATTAATATAGAAATTATTTTTTTCAAATATAGATGTTATATATATTACTATATTCGTCAACGTAAAAAAATTCGAAAACTAAACTAAATATATATGCTTAGTGCAGAATAATATAATCGTTTGTTTTCGTTTATACACAGATTTATTTTAAATATATTTAACTCAAAGAAAAAAAAAACCTAACTTCATTAGAATTAAAAATCATTTCATGTACATTTTTGACACTTTACAGTGCAGAGGACGAAGCTCCGTTAATTATAGCAATCTTTCCTAACCGTCAAAGGTAGTGTTATATAAAAGAAATATTAAAAGAAATAGTAAAATAGTGTTTTTAAACGATAGTTCTTACATCGAATTTCGTTCACCGGTGCAATATATCAATAAAGTGTAAGATACTTTCGTAATAATAAAATTTTTCGTATGTCTAAATTAGTGTAATAGCTATTCGTGTTATTTTTTAAAAATCACAACATTAAAGTATCACGGGCGTAAAAATCGAAAATTCCGGTTATGTCATCGCTTTTAAAACTGCGATGAGTTTCCATTCACTCTAAAATGTCGTCACTCAAGGTTTTTTCAGTAAAATAAAGTCTCTTATCTTTCGTCTTTTAATTCGAAATATCACTTTTAAATAACTAACATATTTAAATTACTGTAAACAAAATTATAAATTTTTCACGTAAGTTTGCTAGGATCATCCGATATGAATAATATTCTTACGTCACATTTTAACGGATTAAAGCGTTATTCGAAGTAATACAAAAATAAAAAGAAAATGGCATTGGAAAACAGTAAACAGGATTTTTACTTTTTGTCTCTTTCACGCTTTTATGTCTTATTTATTAAAAATAATTTTACGTAATTTATCGTTTCTTAGAGCCACGTAGGTATTTGCGTCATTCATAAAATGCTACTCTATATTTAACTAATTTTCTTTATTTAATTTAGATGTGAATTTCCCAAACTGTATGATACTGATTCTGTGGAACAAGTAAAAAATGGGGTATGTTATACAATTCGTATTTGCATTAAATTTAATATATTTGTTTTTTTTAATGTAACCTAATGAAAACACCTTCATTAACTTTATCGAAAGAAAAATATAATAATAATAAATTATCGCACGGTGTATTGTTAAATAGCGTTATACTTCCACTTTTAAACAGGAAGGAAAATATCAATGCCAATCTTTATATTGTGCCAAAGTAATTAAATTTAATTTATTACATTTTTTCATTACTGATTTATAAATTTTAAGCGAAAAAATTAATTTATCGTGTTTAACTTAATCCTGAAATTAAAAAAAATATATATATTTTGTTAAATTAATTTAACTCGTTAGTATATTTATTTGCTGAGAGTGACAGTTGTTCAGAACTAAATAAATGCATTAAGTAATGTTATTTAATATAATAGTGTACTACTTTTTGTGTCAACTGTAAATGATTTATTTTAAGATACATTTAAGTTTGTCGAGAAGACATTACAACGATAAAATCAGATTTTGAATTAGGAATTTAAAATATTACAGAGAGAACATAAGTATGAAATCATCCTCTGTTCTTCTCCGTGCATTTTAACTTCATTAGTAGGTAGTGTATATCTTTAGAGGCTGTTTCCATACAATTTGTTTACTGGAACATATGTTTCACCGATTATTGACATGCCTACGAAAAAATTTTTATGTTTTTTCAGAAATGAAAAACTCAAGAACACTATACCATGCCAGAAATGACAGTTGTTTCATTGCGAATCTGCAAAAAACTACCGATGTTCAATAATTGTTTCTGTAATGTGTCTTATAATGTAAAAGAACACAGTAGTATTTCTCAGAAGTCACATTATTACAGTTCAAAAATTTCCTCTGAAAAAAGGTCAATAAATGTGAGGGACGACTAGATCGCTAAAAGCATTATACAAGAGCCATACTGTAATCATTTCAAAATATGTAGCGTATATTTTACATTAAATAAATCAAAAGATATGATTAAAGTTTGCAGCCTCGCATTGTGACAATGTTAAAATAAACATTTTTTCCTCAAATCTAAATTATTTTTATTTGCTGTTTACGAAATAATTAGAAAAAAAACATAATTATTAGCATATATCAAAAACTACCAATATTCCGTTTTAACAGGACGCCGACATCGTGGACCAGTTCCAGTTGATTACTGCTAATATGAATGATGTTGTGGAGTTTACTCCAATTAACAAATTTTTCCCTATGCAATTCGTCATAAAAAACAATAATTTAGAACTTTCCTGGAAATCACTAATTTCTCCTTTCTCTTTTTGGGTAAGTAATGCTTAAAAATTTAATTGATAGAAAATTTTAAATGTTATATTAAACACATAAAAACCTTTCATATCAAGGTGAGGTTAGCCATTTTCTTTTGTACTTTGGTCGCTGGAATACTCATATATATAATACTCACTTACGACAAATCACCACAAGACAAGAACAAGGGTTGGAATAAAAGAAGATTCGTTTGGTTTCTGTTCGGAACTTTTATCAATCAAGGTAAGTAACAACGTATCACAAAATAATATTTTCATTTAAAAACTGTATTTGGTGAACATTCTTTCTTTCGTTTTTATTTGAGGAACCGATTTGAAAGTCGTTAGACGTTCATCCTCCAGAGTGGCTTTGGTCTTCTGGATGCTTCCAGTTTTGATCATATGTTGGGCTTATGGTGGAACGTTAACTTCATTTATGATTATCAAGGAAAAACAGCCATTGCCGAGAACGTTTGAAGCATTAGCATCAGCTGTTCAGAAAGGAGAATTTACTTGTACTGCATTTCTCGACCCAGAGTTGATGAGCTTCTTTAAGGTAAGTTGCTGTTCGTAAATTCATAAAATAATATTTAATGTAAAATATTTCAAATCTTTTTATAACCACAGTAAATTTTTCAAGTGTACTGACAAATATTTAGATAGAGTTATCGAAGTTGTGGGTTCTTCGAAACTTTAAAAGTGCCTCAATTGATTTTTAAAAATTCATAAATCTGAAGTTGTTTTCATATCAACTATTTGTTTTTTATTGTCTAATTTTACATTATTGTCTTTTTGACTTTATTGTCTAATTTTACATTATTGTCTTTTTGACTTTATTGTCTAATTTTACTTTATTGTCTAATAATATTTAATTTCACAAAGATTATATTTGTGTAGAAAACAACGAAAAATTTTAATAATTTTGATGCTTTTATATGACTATTTTTTTAATTTGTTTTTTTTATTCTGTAATATTTATTTGTTTCCTTATTAAGTTATCATTTTAACAAGTTAATTATCCAATTTGATAAACACTTTTTTGCTAAAAATTTTGTGGCTGTTAATGTTAGATCAAATTTTCTCTTTCGCTTTTACAATAACAATTCGTAATCTGTTCACATTTGCGGCAACAGAAAACAACCGAAGGCGAACAGCGGCTTTTTACTAGGGAGTGTAAATGGTAGTTAAGTAAATGCGTATATATCTTTTGTGAAATTACGTGACCTGGAAAGACATTGCAGGAAGGATTGTATTCAGTGAAAGAAAATAACGTTAGGTGTGATGGTTGCTCATACAATTGCGACACTTAAGAAATAAAAAAGGAGTTTTTCAATTAATCAATGGGTACCGGTTCCGTGATGGTTTCGTTTGTTTTAGCTCTTACTAGTGCGATGGAAAACGATTATGTCCTTAACTGGAAAAAACAAAAATCTAAAAACAAATTCATCAGCTTGAAATGCATCTACTTTTCTTTGTTGGAAAACTGATAAGTCATCTATGGCAGTACAAGTTTCATTTCTTGTGGAAAATAGGTAGATATTTCTGGTGAGGTCAGTAAAGACAAATGAAAAGCAATATGATAAGACGATTGACCCGAAAACTTAAATCATTGAAAAATAGAAAAAACTTTTTCAAAATTTTTGTTTAACAGTCGATCGAGTTAAAGACAGATTTTTGAAACCAAACAAATGATGATTTTTTTACTGTCAATAAAATGATTTTACTGTTTATATTAGAAAGCTTTGTGTATAAATGTAATATTTAAAATGAATTTTACTGTTTATATTAGAAAGCTTTGTGTATAAATGTAATATTTAAAATGAAATTTGGACATAATACATTTCATCATCTGAAATATATTTCATATACCGGATGTACAGTACTTATTATTAAATAACACGTCTTATAGCTGAACGAAGACTTTTACAAGAGATAGATTTATTACACGAAAGTAATTCAAAATTTAAATTACTGTATTTAAATAAAATAAATTTCGATTCTTAAAATACGGCATTTAGAAACTCGGACATTTTCTAGAATCGAAAATTGGACGATTGGTGTAGAGATAAGGTGACAGACAAGTAAGTATAAAAGTATAATCTTATACGACGTCAAACGGTAATTTTTTACGTCAGGAATCGGACTGAGTTGATGGCGATACATTAAAAAACTAATTTCAAAACCAAATAAAAATCATTTATTGTAAAATATGTCGATTCTCGGGAACTTTCGTTGAATCTCCGAGAATCAATTCGAAAGAGATGTTCATCAACCACAGCTTATGGACGGTATACAATAGAGAAAAATTGGAGAAATTGAGAAAGAAACAGAGTCGCGTACGAGTTTTGAAACTTGAAAGCCACATTGGTCCTCATTACTCTTCGAGAAGGCGCCGGATGGCCAAGCGGTAAAGGAGTTAACCTACCGCTTTAGGGTCGAAAAATCTCCAGAAACTTTTGGGGGGTGGTCCGTTCGGATATGTCGGGCCCTTTCCCTCACCACCCGGCAGCCCCATTGTGGACCTGGCCAAACCCATAATGGGCTTGCGAAAAAGAGGCCCTCTTAGTGTCCACAGGGAGGAAAGAGTTTAAAAGAAAAAACTACTCTTCGAGACTAACTGGGAAAGGAAGAATCTACTCAATTATGAAGAAGTAAAAAAAAAGTATTTAGCTTGTTTCATTACATTATCTTTCTTGAAATGCCAGTAATGCATTCGATGTATTCTTTCGTGAATGTATAAAACAATTTATATTAAACTTTTGAAAAACCTTTATTTTCAGAATTCCAAACTAGATTATTAGAAAATTCTATATGATGAAATTTTAAGCAATGATATCATATTTACACACGATTTGTTTCACAACGGTAACGACGAATCCTTCGATTACACTCGTGTTGCATACATTTATAATATGGGTTTCATGAAAATTTCCGATATCGAAATCGCCTTGGAAGTGACAGCGTCTGAGGATGTATTACTTGCCATGCCGTCAGCATTCGTTATGAGAAAAGGATTTTCCCATAAAGAATATTTCAACAAAATGTAAGTTCTATTTTAAATATACGAATTCTTAAATTAAAAATTTCGTAATTTTACTTTATATTTATTTCAGAATGTACTGTACAATATATTCGAAAGTGGCGTTCAAGATCATGAAATAGATGTTGACAATTGGAACAATCCGCTTACGAAATATATTAAAGAGAGAGCTGCTATGAGTAAAGAAACTGAGTCTGATTTTGATCTTTTGGTTTTAAGACATTTTTATGGAGCCTTCGCAATTCTCGTTATCGATTACCTTCTGTCGTTCGCTTGCTTCCTTGTCGAATTAATAATTGGAAAAACGATAAAAAGATTCCAAATTTAAATTTTACGCAATTATATCCTTTACTGTTGTGGTTCGAAATGTTTTATTTCGTGTTAAATATATAATTTATTAACCCATTATATTCACTTCCTTTTTCACGTTCTTTCTTCTTTCCGTATAATCGAATCTTTGATTTATCGAAAATTTTGCGTTTGGTTTTAGATATTCTATAATTTTTTAATATTAATTAAGAAATTACATTTTGCTGTTTTCTAATTTTGTATTTCCTAAACTGTCCTCATGAAATTATCTTATAAAATAAAACTCTTCACCTGTAAACTGAATTTCAGTGTTATATTCGAAAGATGATTACAAATCATTTATTAGATCAGATACAAATTCCACAAGGTGATATTCGAATTAATAATTAATATTAATTCTCACAGCCATAATTTTATATTCACGATTTCTATCCTTTAATTCTACTAATATAATTGATTTTAGTTTACTTTTTATATATCCTGAGCGTCGACGTCTACATCACTCCTTTGGAATTTTGTTATGGATATTAACTAATTGTAATTTTTATCATTTACTTTGTTCAGATTACAGCAGTGCATAAATTCATTTTAAAGTCGTTCGTAAGCGTATTGAATTTCAGAATGTAAGATGAGGTGAAAACCTAAATTTTTCATTACTGAACGAAATATTTAAATATCTAATTACTAGTTTGCATAGTTCATAATCAAGAGAAAAAATTATTAAAACTTGCAATCACAGCTACATGCTTTTAATATACGATATGTTAAATAATGTTTAATGTAATAAAGTGAGAGTAAAATTTTTCTGTTTTCTCACTTCTCTCGTCTAGACGCTCACCTGTATATTTATACATGTCAAGGGCATATAAGTATTGCGAACATAATATGGTCATTTTGGCCGTTTACTTTGATTAAATGAAATACGTATAATTTATAGGATATTTATTAAAAAATTAATATTTTTTTAATAAATAAAAGCAGTTTTAAAATAATTTTTATAATATAAACAACAATAATTTTGAAAGCGTATATAATAAAATATAATAGATTTTCTATTGTCTATTACATTTTATCGTAGTGAAAAAAAAAATCAGTCATTTTGGAATGGTGCCTTTATATATATTTCTTGTTTATTCAGATCGCAAAATGGTAACTGCTTTTTTGTAGTAAGATTGACGATACACACACATTTATATATTATATATACATTATAGCACTTTGTAGCACCGTTTAACCGTTTATCACCGTGCAACTTCATAACATTGCGAACAAATAGCACTATGTATGGTACTCGGAAACAGTTACAATAAATAGATAAAATGTAAACATTTATTAAAGACCGTAACACTTTTTTGCTTGTTGTCAGCATTATAACTTTTATGGTTTTATTGTTATCACGATCATTGTGATTATGTTTTATTCGGTTCACTATGTGTGTTAAAATTCATGTAATTACATATCAATATTATTGGTGTTAATAATGATTAATAAAGCGCAGTTTTAAATCTTACTCGAGTTTATTTGTTACTCATTACATCTGATGCGCAATCTTACGGTAAAAATATTTATAAAGTAAAAATGTTACAGCCGGATAATTTTCTGATTAATCAGGGCTGTGGAGTCGGAGTCGGAGTCGGAGTCGTCAAATAATCCGCCGACTCCGACTACTTTTACTTACCAACTTGTTATGTACAATATATTAAACGGACAAGTATTGGAATCGTCTCAAATTTGACCCTCCAAGGTTTTTTTTTTTTCTTTGCAAATCTACACGTTTGGAGACTTCCCGAACACCTCAAAAAAGTCAATAAACAGAAAAATTCGCGGGCGGTTGTGTGTTCTCATCTAATTTGTTTAATTTCTTTATTTTCTGTTCTGAGATATTAAACAATATCTCAGAACGGTAAAGTTAAGAAACGAAATGTGGCAATGTAACTCGCGTATAAAGGGGCATTAATACTGTACTATTAAATTTCGGTTGTTAATTAACAGGGTGAAAACATAAAAGTGGGCACGTGTCATATCTCTTAATGAATACTTTACTCGTTATTAGCGTTCAAAATTTTAAAAAATAAAATAAAACTCCTCTTTACCATCAAAGTAAGCACTTTTGCCATTTTATAATAGTACAGTAAACCCCGTTAAGATGTTCTGGCCTAAGAGGTTAGAATGTGTATGCGGACATGGGGTTCAACCACTTTGACTTAAACAACTAACTCCTGTGTTAAACCATCTGACTCCGACTCCGACTACTCTGACCGCAGAAATTATTAGGCTTTAAACAGGGTGAACAAATCATGCCTCCCACACAGTCTAACATTCATCCAAATTTAAAAGTTCGCCATGCAGATTTATCAGTTCGAATTGGCCATACTACGCCTTGTTCAACGAAAGTAGTAGTTCAAATAAAAGATCCTCTTCATAAATGTTTTAACAGTTATGAACGAAGAATAAAGTAGTATAATTCGTTTAAAATATTGTAAACTCTCTGTATTCGCGGGATAGGTAGAATTAAAGTTTAGTCTATAAGGTAGATAGTTTCTACGATATATCGATAATAATTCCATTTATTTGCATCCTCGTGGTAATTGTATTTTCATTCATCAATTGTGTATTATTGTATTTATCCATTTAACTTGTTATATTAGAGAGGTTGCGGCCGACGTTTTAATCGCGAAAACGTGTACGTCGGACGTTCAGCGCCACCTTCCTGTAACTCTAGAAGTTTGACAATGGCGTTTGATACGTCGAGCATGATTCTACTGACGTTCCAAACGCCATTGTCAAACTTCTAGAGTTACAGGAAGGTGGCGCTGAACGTCCGACGTACACGTTTTCGCAATTAAAACGTCGGCCGTAACCTTTCTATTAAATCTATTGTTACTAGTATCAAATGATCTTTTGCATTTATTTGGACGTTGTCACTCGAACGTCACAGATATTTATAATTAGAAGTAATTGCGTGATAGCCCACATAATTGACTATTTGGTGTTGGGAATCCTGACGGAGGAGACTGTGATTTTACGATAGTTTATTCTTCTCATCTTTATTTCACTCATTAAAAAGCCATCCTTTTTGACAACCAAGAGATAGTCTCACGATTAGCTGCCGAGTAAGCGATGTCGAATCAAAACTGTATTATACCACCGGCCGACCTCACAATAACTATTGAATTACTTTTTCGAGAGCTTAATGTAACCATCCGCTGATTGAAAAAGTACTGAATAATATCGGCTCGGATGCCACCCCGGTTGTCAACATAAAGATGGAAAAGTTGACGAATTGTTTAGAAAGATTATCGGTCGTTTATGAAACGACGTGACGAAAATTGTAATTCATCGCGCACCTGCGACTTGGAATGTAAACAACGGACTTATTTCTCACGCTAATGAATAAAAGCATGGGCAACCGGAAGCTAAACACTATTCGTGTCAGGAAGTTATGTCTGAATTAGTGTCCATCTTGGTCACCCAGAATAACGGTAGAAGACATCCAAGACTTACGCTACCTCCATAAAAATATTCATCGTCACATACAGCTTTCCAAGTCCATTGAGAGGTATTTGCTAGCTCAAATTAGGAACTCTCTCTTCACGAGACAGAAATTAGTCACTCGATATAGCGTAGAGTCTAGTCGCCAGTCTTGGTGATTATATATATTTCGAAATCTCTATTTAACAGCATGTAACCTTTGAACTTATATCACCCGCGTGAATATCAGCTTTATACATTTAATAAATTTTTTGTTCATTGTTAAGCCTGTCAACCTCTGTATATATTTAAGGAAAGACACAATTGTCGACTTACCGACGCGCTCCCCACTCGTTTTTTTCTCTCCTAGCCATCCGAAACGACAACGTGAGCGGTTTTTGCAGACTGTTAGAGTTAATGGTTCCTAGGAACAACCCCTAGAACCTGTGATTTATAACATTAGAATAATTAATTAGAACAGATATAAATTAATTATTGTAATTAACTGTTCAACATAATTGAATATAATTCCACCGATTACTCTATATGACGAATCGTAACCACTCAGCCTCAGTAACCGCCACTCAGAGGCATCAATTTAATTTTATTCAATTTAATTTTAAATATATATTACAGAATATATTCTATCAAATATATTTCAGAAGTTTAAATACATTTATTGAGAGAATTAAAACAAACGAAACTTATTAGTGCTAAAATGTGTAACTGAAGACAAATAGAAATTATAAAGTGCAGTAACAGAAACTTGTATTATGTAAAAGAAAACTTCTGTGACAAATGGCAATTCATTCATTTAAACACCAATAACGTCTGTCAAACGGAATCGAAATACGAGTTAAATCTATTTGCACGGAATCACAATTATTTGAAATATTTTAAAAGAAAATTTCTTTCTGGAATGTTGAAGACGCGATAAAATAACAAATATTTTATTTTGTTCGTTGTATTCTTTTTATTCTAAAATAAGTCTGATTAGACATTTTTAACTTTGAACTTTTTATTCCTAATCATAACGTATAATAATTATTCAAAATAGAATTAAAACTACAAAAAATATCTTTTGCTCGAATTTAGATGTTCATAATCATAATAAGAATTAATCGATGATTTAAAAGAAGTGTACTTTAAGATTATTTAATATCTTGAAAGAAAATTTTTGCAGTCTGCAATTGTGAGAAATTTTTTATATTATCTTTCTATTTCGATATTAATTCATTTTATAACGATAAGAACAGACAAGAAATAAAGTTGATCTCGAAATATACATATTTAATTAAACTAATTGTATAACAGTGCGTATGAATGTCATTAATATGTTTTCAAAATTTTGATGAAATTCTGTCTGATATCTTTTGTATAATTATTTCTAAAACTGCTTAAATTGAATATTTCAGAAAATCTTGAATTTTAAGATCTTTAAGAAAGACAAGTATTTCATTAGAACACAATAAAACACTGCCTGACATTAAGTCAATGTGAAAACAAACATGTAAACCTGACTTCTCTAAACACTTAGAGAATACTTTGTCAAAAATATCTAACAGTATAATTTGTGAACCTTCCTTTAGAAAAAAAAAATACATTGTTTTCTTAGAAATCCTTTAGGATAGATTCAATTTAATGCATTACAGAAGTGGTTCCCTAATTTGAAACTGGCAGCTCTTTCTCTCTGTTGATCATACCAACATGGCGGTGATGAAAGTATAAATCGGGTAAACTCTGACTCTTGTATTCATTTTTGGCTGCGTTACTACTTTATTCATTAACATTAAATATATAAAAGAGGTACAATGTAGCAAAAAAATTACTGTATATTTATGTCTAAAATGGTATGTCCATCGATCTTCATTTTCAAAGTTATTAATCAACAAAAAAATTAATCATTTCACGTATTCGAATAACACAATATCTATTATGAAAATCGATCTCATTTTTTAAATTCAAATAGCATTTTTCTTTATTATTACAAACAACAAAAAATGTATTTGTATTCTATTTAAGTGTCTTATTCAGCTGGATGAGCCTTTCATTATGTCTTGATGTAATGGATGAGCCTGTTCATGGTGTCTTGATGTAATGGATGAGCCTTTTATCTTTAATTAGTTCATGGTGTCTTGGTGTAAGTTTAGATATTGCAACACGTACTGTTTTCCGATGTTGGGTTATTTTCTATACTTCGAACTTTTTACAGCTACTGCAAAAGAGCCATTCACAAAGATAAAAGGTAGCGAACGGGTTACAACCATCGACGGTTTATACAACGTGGGCACTGAATGTGTTTCCAGCCGGCGTTGTATTAACCGTCGATGGTTGTATGGTTGGCTTATATACGCTGGAAGAGAAGATCGGACTGGAGGTCGGGATAACGTAACTAGCAACGCATCTGCACGGTAAGCAGGAGTTGTGGGTTCGAGTCCCGCTCCGGGCCGATTTTTTCTCCCAGCGGTTCTAAATTATTTAAATTAATTAATTAATTTATAATTATTAATATTATTAAGAGATGGCACCTAACGTTTACCTCTACTGCCAAATTAATTACGTAATTTATTTAGTATTTAGCATTAAAATAGCCCGATTAATTTACGGCATTTGGTTGGTGTCTTACTATATTGGATATCAGGTTTGGAGTTGTTTATTTAAATTGTGCTTTGTTTGTTTTGTTGAGTCTTCTTTCAATGAAGTTTATTGTGTCGATTAGTGACTAGGAAACATCATTCAAGTCTGAATTGAATTTTTCTGCTGCCAAAGCCTCCTTGTATATTATACAATGCGTTCAAGCCGCACGAGGTACTTTGGCTCGAATTGATCGATGGTAGTTTTCTGCCATCAATCAATGTTCCCCCGTGCAAACATTAACACATTTTTTCAGTTTATCTTGTTATCAATGATAAAACGATCTACATTCTCAAACAAATCGACTCCCGTTGTTTCACTTTCAACTTCTTTATAAAACAACAAACTTTTAGTCAACTGTTTTTCACCAAGAAACCTGATGTGAGCAAATCCAAAAGATATCTTTGCGAGTGTCTGTTGCCTTGTCGAACTGGAGCGCAACCTCTTTGTCTTTCAAATTATATATTTAAACTATAGAATAAGTAGGATAGACGATGTATCTACAGATATTAGCGATCAGCTAAATCGCTAACATCTGTAGATATATCGTCTATCCTTCCAATTCTATTTTTAGAAAGAAGTATTTTAAAAAGTTGATTACCAGCTTTCTCTCACAGCATAATTTCGGCCATATCTATAGCAGCAGGCGAAATTAACTGCCTTGCAATTGTGTGAGGCTTTTTACTTCAGACGATTATGTAACCCACTTTAAAAGTAGCTAGAAGATCATTACTGTCAATTGTAGAATGCTTATAAACATAGAGTTTTGCCCATAAGTTTCCGTTAATTTTCTTGCAAAAAATCTCTTGGTTTCTCAACTACTTTGTACGAAGAGTTTTCATGTACCGTTTAAACTTACTAGGTAGCAATAATTACACGCATAACACTTTTAAACAAATTACGCATTGAGGGCGCTTTTCATTATTCATTTTCATTTAAGTAAGGCCGTATATTAAATACTTGCCATTTTATTCCCTATACTTAAGCTTACGTGTTCCCATTGCAGCTTTCTTCTCGAAAGAATTTTTTATCTGATTTTTTCGTGTAGTTGAATTGATGTAAAAAAATCTCTTTATTATGTCAATACGAATTATCCGAAAAACTTCCGAAAAGTGTTAATAAAAAACAATAGAAATTAAGGAAACATTTCGACACTAAATTGGTAAAATGAACTGTGACGATTTGGTAAATATTCCCATTAATATAATCTATAAAAGAACGTACATGAAGATTCTTGAATTTTTCAAATTAACCAAGATGTTGTTCGGGTGCGGAGAATGTTGCTGAAAATGAGTTTCACAAAACAGCGCTCCAAGAGATATTATTTCTCGAATGTTCCTCCGAACTCAAGGTTATTTGGCGCGCAGCATGTAAGAAACAGATAGGATTTCGAGGAATTTAGAAAAGTGTACCTGCGGATTCTTTTCATATTCTTTAATATTAATTTAATTAGTGATTTCCCTCATAGGAAATATAAGATAATAAATGACAGCAAAACTAACATTATTTTCCGAAAAACTCGTTTATATAGAAAGAAAATTAAGCCTATTCGAAAGTTATCATTTTGTCATTGCTAACCGCTGAGTGGGAGCGAAAGTATAACCTCGACGCGGCGCTTTTGTCAAAGTTTGTATTATTTGGCGACGCCCGTGGGAACCACCAAACAATACGAACCACTGCGTTAGAGAAAACAACTCTGTAATTGCTAGTATTATTTAATTGTACAACTTCATACATATATGTAGTTGTACAATTGTATGTACTGTACACACAATGTATAAAAATGCAGAAAAAAATAATAGATATTCAGTTGACTAGAATATCCCACGAAAAATTAATATTTTTATTATTGAATCACTCGTAATTTCATCCACTCATCTTTGACACGAATACTGTACACTTAATTCATGTATATTGTATTTTTTGCATAACCACAAACAGAACGTTTAAGGATTTTACCAGGTTATTTCTAAAGATGTATTGTACACTACTGTGCGTGTGAAAATAGAAATCTCGCAACACAGAAGTAAAATAATAAAATTGTATTTTGATAAAAGATTTAATTAAACCTTTTACTATTATACGAATACAAGTAAATATTCCTTCATGCTTAAACGAAAAATTTAATTTTTGGTATTAGAAATACTAAAGTAAAAATTAAATCGATATATTTTTAATAACCTGTGTTGTGTTCAATTCATTATTAGTTCGAATATGCTTCTCTCATATATAAACAAAACTATAAATCATTTTGTTCAGAAACAGCAGATTAAATAATTAACCTTTCGAAAAATTATTGTTATCGACATACCGGAAAAATTCTTGTTTTCGATACAGAAATAGTCGAAATTCTTTCTAAATGGACTTTTCTCGTATGTCATTTCAATTTTGACAGATATTACCGTTGCTTTTAATGGATTAATGAATTATGGATATTTAACATTTTTACAAATGAAAACTAAAGTTTTAAATTCAAAAGGAAACTATAAACAGTAAATCTTTATTGCATCCTTTCAGCTTAATTACCTCCTTCTTAATTGAGAATTTAGTTAACTTTAGTTATATGTTACTGTCTGGTCGCGAAATAAATTCAGAAATATGATTTATACTAAAGCTGATAATTCAGACAGTCGTCCTTCTTTCCGTACGTCCGTTTGTTTGATCGCCTGTCTCGCTTAATGAGAAAAACAGAGTTTCATAAAGGACCGCCGAAAAGACACAGCTTAAGGACATAATGCCTTACTTAAGTATATTAAACGACCGACACAGTCCTGATATATAGATATGCAAAAGATTCGAGGTTTTTTCTATATGTGTGAATGTTAGACTATGTGGGGGGGGGCATGATTTTGTTTACCCTGTTTGAAACCTAATACTTTCTGTGGTCAGAGTGGTCAGAATCGGAGTCGGATGGTTTAACACAAGAGTTAGTTATTAAGCGTCAAAGTGGTAGAACTAAATCGTGTCCTCATATACATTCTAACCTCTTAGGCGAGAACATCTTAACGGGTTTTACTGTACTATTAGAAAATGGCTAAAAAGATTACTTTGAGGGTAGAGACGAGTTTTATTTTATTTGTTTTTTTTATTTTGAATGCTAATAATGAGTAAAATATTCATTAAGACGTATGACACATGATCGCTTTAAGGTCTTCACCCTGTCGATTTTTAATTGAGAATCAAAATTTAATGATATTGCTGCCCCTTTATATGCAAGCTACAGTGCCACATTTCGTTTCTTAAACTTTACCCATTCTGAAATATTGCTTAATATCTCATAACAAAAAATGAAGTAATTAAACAAATTAGATGCCACACACGCGCGCAAATTTTTTTCCCTTTACTAACTTATTTGAGAGTTCCGGAGGTCTCCAAACGTGTAGATTTGCAAAAAACAAAAAAAAAAAAAAAACTTGAAGGGTCAAATTTGACACGATTCCAATACTCTTCCGTTTTATATACATAACAAGTTTGAAGATAAAAAAGGAGTCTCGGAATCGGCGGATTTTTTGACGACTTCGACTCCGGCTAAAACACCGAAACTCCACGACTCCGACTTTGATACCACAGCCCTGACCATATCTATAGCAGCAAGCGAAATTAACTGCCCTGTAATTGAGTGAGGCTGCTCACTTTGTACGATTAAGTAAACCACTTTAAAAGAAGATACAAAATCATTACTGTCGATTGTAGAATGCTTATAAAACTTAGACTTTTGTCCATTAGTTTCCATTAATTTTTTTTGTAAAAAATCTCTTGGTTTGTCTACTACATTTGTACGAAAAGTTTTGATGCGCCGTTTAAATTTACTACATAGCATAGATTCCATGCATAACACTTTTAAATAAATTACACTTTGAAAGCTCTCTTCATTATTAATTTTAATTCAAGAAAAGCCGTATTCTAAATACTTATAATTTAATTTCCTAATCTTAGGTTTACGTGTCCCATTGCATATGTTTTTTTTTCTCGAAAAAATCAGGTAACTCATTTTCTCTTGCAGTTGAAGTTGATGTAAAAAATCTCTTCATAATGTCGATACGAATTATCTGAAAGTCTTTGAAAAAATATTACTAACACACGATATAAATTAAATAAGCTTTTTGACACTATATTGGTAAAATGAACTGTGACGATTCAATACAATATTCCTATTAATATAAACTATGAAAGAACGTACAGAAAGTTGCTGAATTTTTCAAAAAAACTAAGATTTTGTTTGGGTGCGGGGAATGTTGCTAGCAATGAGTTTCACAAAACAGCGCGCCAAGACATGTTATTTCTCGAATGTTTCTTCAAACGCAAGGTCGATGATTTGGTACGCAGCATGTAAAAAACACAAAGACCTTCGAGGAGTTTCGAAAAGTATACGCGCGGATTCGCTTTGTGTTCTTTAATACTAATTTCCTATCAGGGTGGTCATTAATTATAATGACCACTCTGATAGGAAATATAAGATATTAAATGACAGCAGAATTAACACTATCCCCGAAAAACTAATTTATGTAAAAAAGGAAATTAAGCCTATTCGAAAGTTATCACTATAATTTCTAACCACTGAATGGGTGCAAGAGAATAACCTCGACGCGGCGCCCTTGTCAAAGTTTGTGTTATTTGGCGACGCCCGTGGGAGCCAACAGAGAATAAGAACCACTGCATGATAGAAAACAACAATGTAATTGCTAGTTTTATTTAATGGTACAACGACATTCATATATGTAGTTGTACAATTATAGGTACACACAATGTATAAAAATGCATAAATAGTTAATAGATATTCAGTTGATTAGAATATTCCACGAAAAATTCATATTTTGTTCTATAGTCGAATTGGTTCGACTATAGAACGATTGTATTATTCGAATTCGAATTCGAAAATTTTTTAAATCGAAATAGAAAATCTTCCACTTTCAACCACTTTCAACCCCATATCTCCCGCACCTTTATAGCTATCGAGACGCAACCACCCCTATGCACGAATGGAGACTCGGGGCTACTACCACATACAAACACTATTCACGTGCGATGTGTAGTTTTGGCTGAAAATAGGAATGAATTCTACTTGTATAATAATCAGGGATCATTGAAATACGATGTCGCCAATTTTTGTATTAATTTTAATTATAACATTACTTTAACACTGTTAGAATTTGTGACGAAATTTCTCGTCTGCAATTTGCAAAAACTGTAGACATAAATTCAGACAGTCGTCCTTCCATCCGTACGTTTGTACGTTTGATCGCCTGTCTTCGCTTAGTGAGGAAAACGGAGTTACATAAATTACCGCCGAGGACACACAGTTTAAAGACAGAATGCCCGAATTAAGTAAATAAAACGTCCGACATAGACCGGCATTCACGTTACTTCAATTAAAAATTTATCTTGAAAGGAGTTTGAAAACCTTCTTAATGCAGTATACTGTAATCGCTCATCCACAAATATAATAGAAAGATAGACAAATTAATTAATGTATATCGAAACGCTTAATTGTAGGTTATGATACGTAAATTGCTTGAAAAATTAATATTACTTTTAGATACAGAACTGTACAAAAATGCAGAAAGCAACAGTAAACTGAATAATACGATAAACACGAAAAAGTAATTCGAGAGATATTCGCAAGTGGATAAAGATAAAATTTGCTTAATATCAACGTTTGTTTATAAATATCGAAGGAGTTTGTAGCACCATANTACTTGCCATGCCGTCAGCATTCGTTATGAGAAAAGGATTTTCCCATAAAGAATATTTCAACAAAATGTAAGTTCTATTTTAAATATACGAATTCTTAAATTAAAAATTTCGTAATTTTACTTTATATTTATTTCAGAATGTACTGTACAATATATTCGAAAGTGGCGTTCAAGATCATGAAATAGATGTTGACAATTGGAACAATCCGCTTACGAAATATATTAAAGAGAGAGCTGCTATGAGTAAAGAAACTGAGTCTGATTTTGATCTTTTGGTTTTAAGACATTTTTATGGAGCCTTCGCAATTCTCGTTATCGATTACCTTCTGTCGTTCGCTTGCTTCCTTGTCGAATTAATAATTGGAAAAACGATAAAAAGATTCCAAATTTAAATTTTACGCAATTATATCCTTTACTGTTGTGGTTCGAAATGTTTTATTTCGTGTTAAATATATAATTTATTAACCCATTATATTCACTTCCTTTTTCACGTTCTTTCTTCTTTCCGTATAATCGAATCTTTGATTTATCGAAAATTTTGCGTTTGGTTTTAGATATTCTATAATTTTTTAATATTAATTAAGAAATTACATTTTGCTGTTTTCTAATTTTGTATTTCCTAAACTGTCCTCATGAAATTATCTTATAAAATAAAACTCTTCACCTGTAAACTGAATTTCAGTGTTATATTCGAAAGATGATTACAAATCATTTATTAGATCAGATACAAATTCCACAAGGTGATATTCGAATTAATAATTAATATTAATTCTCACAGCCATAATTTTATATTCACGATTTCTATCCTTTAATTCTACTAATATAATTGATTTTAGTTTACTTTTTATATATCCTGAGCGTCGACGTCTACATCACTCCTTTGGAATTTTGTTATGGATATTAACTAATTGTAATTTTTATCATTTACTTTGTTCAGATTACAGCAGTGCATAAATTCATTTTAAAGTCGTTCGTAAGCGTATTGAATTTCAGAATGTAAGATGAGGTGAAAACCTAAATTTTTCATTACTGAACGAAATATTTAAATATCTAATTACTAGTTTGCATAGTTCATAATATCCTGTCA
>NW_019385300.1:2795-51983 GCF_000671375.1 Centruroides sculpturatus | reverse complement strand
TACAATATTCCTATTAATATAAACTATGAAAGAACGTACAGAAAGTTGCTGAATTTTTCAAAAAAACCAAGATTTTGTTTGGGTGCGGGGAATGTTGCTAGCAATGAGTTTCACAAAACAGCGCGCCAAGACATGTTATTTCTCGAATGTTTCTTCAAACGCAAGGTCGATGATTTGGTACGCAGCATGTAAAAAACACAAAGACCTTCGAGGAGTTTCGAAAAGTATACGCGCGGATTCGCTTTGTGTTCTTTAATACTAATTTCCTATCAGGGTGGTCATTAATTATAATGACCACTCTGATAGGAAATATAAGATATTAAATGACAGCAGAATTAACACTATCCCCGAAAAACTAATTTATGTAAAAAAGGAAATTAAGCCTATTCGAAAGTTATCACTATAATTTCTAACCACTGAATGGGTGCAAGAGAATAACCTCGACGCGGCGCCCTTGTCAAAGTTTGTGTTATTTGGCGACGCCCGTGGGAGCCAACAGAGAATAAGAACCACTGCATGATAGAAAACAACAATGTAATTGCTAGTTTTATTTAATGGTACAACGACATTCATATATGTAGTTGTACAATTATAGGTACACACAATGTATAAAAATGCATAAATAGTTAATAGATATTCAGTTGATTAGAATATTCCACGAAAAATTCATATTTTGTTCTATAGTCGAATTGGTTCGACTATAGAACGATTGTATTATTCGAATTCGAATTCGAAAATTTTTTAAATCGAAATAGAAAATCTTCCACTTTCAACCACTTTCAACCCCATATCTCCCGCACCTTTATAGCTATCGAGACGCAACCACCCCTATGCACGAATGGAGACTCGGGGCTACTACCACATACAAACACTATTCACGTGCGATGTGTAGTTTTGGCTGAAAATAGGAATAAATTCTACTTGTATAATAATCAGGGATCATTGAAATACGATGTCGCCAATTTTTGTATTAATTTTAATTATAACATTACTTTAACACTGTTAGAATTTGTGACGAAATTTCTCGTCTGCAATTTGCAAAAACTGTAGACATAAATTCAGACAGTCGTCCTTCCATCCGTACGTTTGTACGTTTGATCGCCTGTCTTCGCTTAGTGAGGAAAACGGAGTTACATAAATTACCGCCGAGGACACACAGTTTAAAGACAGAATGCCCGAATTAAGTAAATAAAACGTCCGACATAGACCGGCATTCACGTTACTTCAATTAAAAATTTATCTTGAAAGGAGTTTGAAAACCTTCTTAATGCAGTATACTGTAATCGCTCATCCACAAATATAATAGAAAGATAGACAAATTAATTAATGTATATCGAAACGCTTAATTGTAGGTTATGATACGTAAATTGCTTGAAAAATTAATATTACTTTTAGATACAGAACTGTACAAAAATGCAGAAAGCAACAGTAAACTGAATAATACGATAAACACGAAAAAGTAATTCGAGAGATATTCGCAAGTGGATAAAGATAAAATTTGCTTAATATCAACGTTTGTTTATAAATATCGAAGGAGTTTGTAGCACCATAATGTTTTTCACTTACACCTGAGCTTAGAACTTATGGTTAAATATAAAAAACTACATCATAAAGATAGATTCAAGAAAAGTATAATTGTTTTAATGTAACAAAGAGTTGTCTTTTTGATGTTACTTTATACGATATTTTCTGACAGACTTGCAAATTTTCTCTACTTTTCTTCAAAATGTTTTCTGTAAATACTTTTTTGCTTCATCGGTGTGATTATCTCTGATATAATTTCAGCATACAATTTGCATGTTTTAATAATTTTCTATAAAATGTTTACGACCAAAGTTTTATATGTGTTTGTTTCTGATTATACTGAAATTTCTGTTAAAGTATTTCTTTGCTCCTGTCAATTACATTTTCGATTAATATAAAAGTAAAAAATTAAATTAAAATATTCCTCACAATAAATAGACTTTTACTTTATTATTTTACATAAGAAAATAAACTTTCAGAANACATTTCTTCAAAATGTTTTCTGTAAATAGTTTTTTGCTTCAACGGTGTGATTATCTCTGATATAATTTCAACATACAATTTGTATGTTTTAATAATTGTCTATAAAATAACTGTTTGTTTCTGATTATACTACAATTTATGTGAAAGTAATTCTTTGCTCGTGTCAATTACATTTACGATTAATATAAAAGTAAAAAATTAAATTAAAATATTCCTCACAATAAATAGACTTTTACTTTATTATTTTACATAAGAAAATAAACTTTCAGAATGCATATTCTTTTAATAATTATAAAATTAACGTTGCACTTTGACAGAAGATAACAAATCGACATTTTAAAATTTAACAATTATCACGCAGTCGCAGTCGCTCTTTCCACGATCATCGATATTGCGGGCACGATTATGTTTATTTCTATTATTCAGTAATTCTCAATCGAAACATTTAAGTGAATGCAGCTTGTGAAGGAAGCAAAAATGAAATACACAGAGTTACTTATCCTATTGGTCTCAGTTAAATTCTTGACAGCGGAAGCGAGTAAGTAAGACTTTTATGATATTATTCAGATAAAAAAATAAACCACTTCCGAATTATTATTGTTCAGTTTTATCAATATCTATTTTTGATTTTAAGAGTTAGGCGATTTGAATATGTATTTAGGCTTTGGGTATCGAGTACAATTTACCATAGTTTAATTTTAACGTCTGTAGATGTCTTCTGGTTAATAACCAATCGTCGATTTATTTCTGATTTTATGGCTAAAAACAAGAAAAAGATAGTGTAACTGGGATCGATTCATTCTGTTTGAAATTATTTAATATCTTATATTCGTTTTGAAGTTACAATAGTACATCGATACTCGAACTTAAATTTGCTTTAGAAGGTCGTTCGGCTGCAATCTGAGTATTGAATTAATATTTTTATAAAGAATAATGTAAATTAAACTAATTCGTTGCAAATTCCTCAAAATACTCGTATAAAAGCATTTTAATTAGATCAAAGTTAAGAAAAAATTTATAAATAATGAAAAAAATAAAAATCAAGTTTACGAAATACAAAAGAGTAAAATAAGCCTATTCATTGTATTAGGTTAAACAAAGAATTTTGTATATTGTTAAAAACTGTCGTTACTTAACACAGATGTGTGATGTAACATTTCGTCTCTAATACAGGATCGTATTGTTCATTTATGAGCTTATTTTAATCTGTAAACTTTACGTTACGTTTTAGTAAATTAAGTAGAAAAATCTGCAGAAAAAACATATTTGGAATATTTTTTTTAATATCTGAAAGCAGGCAACGTGAATTACAAAATTTTTCCATGGTCGTTATCATCATTTACGGTAGTCAATTCCTAAATAATTTTAACAAATAAAAATTTAAAATAAAAAGAATATGTTAAAAATTAATATAGATGATTCTTCATATATACATTCAACTATATTAAAGCACATGCAATTTAACTTTATTATACCATTATTTTTATATAGATTTGAAGCATAAAATTGACTAACATACTAAAATTATGANTATTTCTATTATTCACTACATTTTCAATCGAAACATTTAAGTGAATGCAGCTTGTGAAATAGGGGAAAATGAAATACACAGAGTTACTTATCCTATTGGTCTCAGTTAAATTCTTCATAGCGGAAGGGAGTAAGTAAAACGTTTATTACATTATTAAGATAAAAAAAATTAACTAACTTACGGATTATTATTGTTCAGTTTTATCAATACAATACCTATTATTGATTGCAAGAGTTAGGCGATATGAATATGTATTTAGGCTTTGGTGTTTCGAGTACAATTCACCATAATTTAATTTTAACATCTGTAGATGTCTTCTGGTAAATAACCAATCGTCAATTTATTTCTGATTTTATTGCTAAAAACAAGAAAAAGTTAGTGTAACTGGGAATGATTCATTCTGTTTGAAATTATTTCATATTTTATGTACGTTTTGAAGTTACAATGGTACGTCGATACTCGAACTTAATTTGCTTTAGAAGATCATTCGACTTCAATCTTAGTATTGAATTGATTTTTTCATTAAGAACAATGTAAATTAAACTAATTCGTTGCAAATTCCTCAAAATACTCGTATAAAAGCATTTTAATTAGATCAAAGTTAAGAAAAAATTTATAAATAATGAAAAAAATAAAAATCAAGTTTACGAAATACAAAAGAGTAAAATAAGCCTATTCATTGTATTAGGTTAAACAAAGAATTTTGTATATTGTTAAAAACTGTCGTTACTTAACACAGATGTGTGATGTAACATTTCGTCTCTAATACAGGATCGTATTGTTCATTTATGAGCTTATTTTAATCTGTAAACTTTACGTTACGTTTTAGTAAATTAAGTAGAAAAATCTGCAGAAAAAACATATTTGGAATATTTTTTTTAATATCTGAAAGCAGGCAACGTGAATTACAAAATTTTTCCATGGTCGTTATCATCATTTACGGTAGTCAATTCCTAAATAATTTTAACAAATAAAAATTTAAAATAAAAAGAATATGTTAAAAATTAATATAGATGATTCTTCATATATACATTCAACTATATTAAAGCACATGCAATTTAACTTTATTATACCATTATTTTTATATAGATTTGAAGCATAAAATTGACTAACATACTAAAATTATGAACATGTACTTTACTTATGCGAAGATAGAAAAAAATAGAAACTACTCTTTTGATGCGATATTTACTTATTAATATTGTTAAATAAAACTTAAAAAACGATTGTATAAGTTTTTTATAACTATAAGAACACCAAAATTATTGTAGTAGTACTAAAATATGCTGCATCATAATTGTTATTCAAGGAATACTTGCATCGTTATATAACTAATAACTATTTTTTCTTTTAAGAAAAAAACAAGCTATAATTTAGGTTTTCGAGTATAGTCTTACCTTACTCGAGATATTACACAAGACTTTCTTTATCTTTTCCAAGTATTTGAAAATATTTCCTTTAACCCAAAATTCAAATATGTATAAAGGTTTACGGCTTTGGAAACGTCTTTTTTAAATTTGTGCCATTGAAATAAATAAATAAAATAAAAGAATCTGTTTATTTTTGTTTACCCGTTTATTGGGCCGTGGGTTGGACACCCCTGATGTAAGTGAAAGTTTACACTTCATTCTCGCTTTTTTCACAAGTTGCATTCACTCGAAAGTTTCAATCTAAAATGTATTCAATGACAGAAAAACTACAATTGTGTCCGCAATAGCGATCGTTTTGAAATCAGCTTAAGTCAGTGCGTGATAAATATTAATTTCTAAAATTTCAATTAATTATCTTTTATTTGTCAGGATAATTAATTTCATTATTAGAAAAAAATTATATTTAATATTTTTAATATCATTTGTTTTCTCATAGGAGACACTGACTGTCTTTTTTAGATCATTTGATAATGCTAAGCCAATTAATAAGACCACAGTTAACACGGATTCCAAAGAAAATTCCTTTTTGAAGCAAAGCACATCATAAACATTTTATTTCATTAATAAAAATATCGAAAGAGGTTTCAATCGAGCTCTTTCGAATCCATGTTAATTGAGTAAACGAGATTGATTAATGCTTAACATTATTAAACCATTTTAAAAGAATAACTAGTGTCTCTCATGAGAATACGAATAATATTAAAAACATTAATTACCACAGTTAACACGGATTCCAAAGAAAATTCCTTTTTGAAGCAAAGCACATCATAAACATTTTATTTCATTAATAAAAATATCGAAAGAGGTTTNTTTTCTCATAGGAGACACTGACTGTCTTTTTTAGATCATTTGATAATGCTAAGCCAATTAATAAGACCACAGTTAACACGGATTCCAAAGAAAATTCCTTTTTGAAGCAAAGCACATCATAAACATTTTATTTCATTAATAAAAATATCGAAAGAGGTTTGAATCGAGCTCTTTCGAATCCATGTTAATTGAGTAAACGAGTTTGATTAATGCTTAACATTATCAAACCATTTTAAAAGAATAACTAGTGTCTCTCATGAGAATACGAATAATATTAAAAACATTAATTAAAATATTGATATATGATTATAGTTTTATTAACTATGAAATTAGTTTTTTAGGCAGACAGTAAATTAATTGAAAATATAAAAATTAATATTTATTACGTACTGACTTAAGCTTTTTCCAAAATAATCAATGTTGCGGGCGCAGTTATATTTATTTCTATTATTGAATACATTTTAGATTGAAACTTTTAAGTGAATGCAACTTGTGATAAAATAAGAATGAAGTGTAAAGTTTTACTGACAACAATTCTTTCTTTTAAGTTCTTGCTAATAAAAGCGAGTAAGTAAAATTTTTGTTATATCATTATGCTAAAATAAATAGACTGACTTGTAAATTTTTTATTTTTAATAACTGGGCGAAACCCTGGCTACTGGAGTTACGTTTGCACTTTCTTTTCCGGGCTTAAAAAAAGAACTAGGATAACTCGGACTTATGCTTTTTAATTTCTTTATAACAGGAGTTAATAATTTTACTTAAGTTTTAAATAACGTTTACTTATCGTCGATTTATTTTTCTGTTTATAATTTCAACTAAACAGTTTTAATAAATTAGAATAGACATTAAAAACATTCTTTTGAAAATGTTTAAATAATTCGATGATACTTAGTTTAGTACAAATATATCTACTGTAAAAAAGTAAATAATTGTTTACCTTATTACTATATTAAATTCTAAATATATATTACGCTTTTCATACAAAATATTTCAGTTCATTTTTAATAAATTACATTTTTTCATTGTCTTCCTCATCATTTACAGAAGCCTAGTCATAAATAATTTTCATAAATAAAACTTCAACACTTAATAAACAACTTCTAAACAAAAAGAAAAAATATATGTTATAAATTTATATAGATGATGCTTTTTTTAAACATTTAACTATGATAATATAAATACAATTTAATTTATTGTACAAAAGTCAATTGACTTTTTAAGTATTAAATTTCGTACAAAAGATAATATTATATTGTATGATATTAATAACACTTAAAGCGAATTAGTTTTCATATTATTATTTTTACAAAGATTTGTTGCATAAACCCTTGACATACATACTAAAATTATTAACCTGTATTTTCTCTATTTGAAGATAGAGAAGAATCTAAAGAACTCACTTGATGCATTGTTTACTTATTAATATTGTTAAATAATAATTAAATAAACCATTGTATAACTTTCATATAACTACAAGAAAAGCAAAATTATTTTAGTAGTACTAAAATATACTGCATAATAATTTTTTTGAAAGAATACTTGCATCATTATATAAATATTTTTTTGTTTTCAGAAAAAAACAAGCTATAAGATAAGTTTTCGAGTATTCCCCTTATAAACAATCCTCTCTGAAAAATTTCAGAAATTTTCGATAAATGCACGTTTAATACATTTATCGCAACATTAAATACGTTTTAAAAAGTCATATATTACAAGTTTTAGAAACAATTTCAAATTTAATAACTTGTATTGCGTATAATTTCATCTGAAAATTCACAATATTTGCTTTTAGTCATATGAAACTCAGTTTTCTAATACAGTACAATTAGATGTCAATTTAGAGCTTCCAATTCTTCTGTAAAGCGGCTGGCTCTAATTTGCAAGACTTCAAATAACGCGAGTGTTATATGTATTAATAGGATATATACAAAAATTTGTGCTTGACTGTACAAAATATGACCGTATTGGATTTTAAGGCGTTATACCCTTCTATCCTATTAGAACCATGTTTTTGCCATTTACGGGATTTCCTTTTAAGCAAGATCAAGCATTCAGAAAATAAGAGAAAGCATATTTTGGAGTTGACGCATCTAGCAACTTTTTCTTCTATTTTCAACTTTAAAGGCGTCACATACGCGCAACAGAAGGGCGTCGCCATGGGAACCCCAATGGCGGGTACTTTATGTGAGATGGTGTTAAGAACACTTGTGCCGATTTACGAAACGCAAATCCTACTGTACGCAAGGTATGTCAATGATGTGGTTATTTTATGGAATGTCAAACCCAACTTACAGCAATTCATAAAGAACGTTAACGATAACAAGTTCGGTTTCGAAATTGAACTAGAGCAAGAAAGTAATACGCGCCTACACTTTCTGGATTTATCTATACAACTTGACAGCAAAGGGAATTTTCTCACTAAAGTCTATAGAAAGCCTACGAACAACCCGACATTTATCCCATGGAATTCACACGACCCGCCTAAGGATAAGCTAGCCGCATTCCGAGCGCTCATCGCGCGAGCTTATTCGCACTGCAGCAGTACCCAGGACAGAAACGAAGAGCTATGTTATATCAATAAACTAGCTAAGGGACACGGGATTAATATTAAAGCTATAAAAAGCCAATGTAAGACAAGTAGCAAGATGAGAAGTTTACAAAATACAGAAGAGTTCACAACGATGGAATACAAGGCCTCGCTAAGCAACATATATAGGCGAATAGGAGCTGCTACAAAGAAAAGAATAATATACGAAAGGAATTTTACTATTTATCAGTTGCTAAGGGCAGACAAAGATTCTATGGACAAAAACACTCTACCAGGAGTCTACAGAATCCCGGTTACAGACATACGGAGGCAAAATATGATGTTCTACATCGGAGCTACCGGAAGATCCATCAAACAAAGGCTGTTAAAGCACCAGAGAAACATAAGAAAAGAACAGCCGTGCACAGCGCTGGCGACGTATATATCTTAGCCGACCCTCAAGAGGTCAAAGCAGAGTAGGACCGAGCTAAACTGATACAAATAGTACGCGACAAAAAGCACCTCAGATACGCCGAAGCCTGGCATATCTGCAAAACAAGCCAAAAAGGTTTAGCTATCAATTTCCGGGATGCAAGCAAAATATCGGAAAAAAGCCAACATGCATACTATAAGAGTCAAGAAAGTTAGCAAAGCGGCAACTCTCTTAATTTTTGTATCTGTCTGCCCTTTATTGTATTTTAATGTATTTTACTAGTATTATTTTAACTACTGTAGTTACAGCCAATATGTAGAGATGGCGCTTATACAATAGAATACTTTTTAAAAACATTCCAAAAATAACGCTTGTATCGGTAACGCAAATTTTAAGTTCGAAGTTCGATTGTTCAGTTTTTTCTTGATAAAGACCATTGAATATGGTCGAAAACGTTAGAATGTATCTATTAAATTTTGGCTGCATATGTAAATGTTTTTTGAGTGTATTTAGTTAAGAAATGCAGTCTCTGACGAGTTATGGAAGTAAACCACGATTAACTGTATACGAACTTCCAGTCTACTCCAGAAATCATGTGAATTCAGTTCAAAATTTTTCCCGTGAGAGAAGTTAGATAAAAAGCATGACTCTAAGGGGAAAACTATGGTGTACAGAGGCAAGACACCACTAAAATCGAAAGCATTGTGACGACGTCACAATAAATAATAAATCGCTCGTATTCTAATTAGAATTGCAATGAGAATGACTTAATCGCAAATTCTTTCTTAATTATAAATTAATTTATATAATCAACTAGTTATATTTATTAATTGTGCATGTAAACGTTGTTATGATATTTGTTATTATATATTCAAAACGCAAAAATGTCGACATTTCCACTTTAATAACGAAAAAGTATCTTGACATTTTTGGATGCTGTTTTTCTCAATATAAAGCGAATTCATGATTTTACAGAGATTGGAGAATTTCGGTTGAAATGTTGAAAACTTTAATGCAAAAGGAACCAGATTACGTCTTTCATCCCCACTACATGGCACCACGTTACCTAGCTCTTCCACGGTCTCTGCTGTAACCATATGCCCGGGCTCTACCGATCTAAACCAATTGTAGTTTCGTTTCGTCCACGTAAGCCATTACGCTCAACTCCATTTTTCCTTACGCTCAACTCAAATCCCTTCGCGAAGTTTCAGCTTTTATGTAACTATTACAAATATATGTTTTTTAACGACTCATCGACATAATGTTTAAGACAAAGTTCTCTCATTTTAGACAAGACGAAATCTCAAAACCAGATAATTTTAACGAGCGACTTTAATTTATCCAAAACCTTAACCGATTAAATTCCATCTGACTTTATTTTATTATTATTATTATTTTGTTATTTTTTTACTTTGTTTAATTTCACTTCATTATTACACTTTTCTTTTTAATCTGTACTTTTCGTCAATTTTATTCTTTTCTCAACAATAAATCATATTCATTTGTTACACATTACTGCTTATACTACTCGCCCAGACTAACTACTTCGAGAACATCGTCTCGAGTTTCTCGATGTCACCGATATAGTTATAATTTTAATTTTTTTTTTTTACATTGCTACAACTCTAGTTTATAACCTTCACGATACGTTTTATTTTTTCAGATCCATCCAAAGAAGATGTGATAAAGTTTAGCAAAATTGTTCGTATAGTTTTTATCATTTTATAATAATTATTTATAGTTTTTGACGATTTTTTAAATTTTTAGTATTTTGTAAGCGATTTTACGATTTCTCCGAATGAAACACATGAACATTTATCATTTCCTTTTTCCACCCTCTGTAAGTACAAGAAATTCAGGTAAGAAATGAAAAACAATCTCGTTAAAATATAGAATGTGTTTAAGTAATCAATTACCATAATAGTACTTAATTCAGTAATACAGTAGACCTCCCTATAACGCTTAGATACGTTCCACGCTAATCGAATTTTACCTTGTAGGAACGATTAAATACATGAGCCAATCGCAGCCCGATAGGTGGGAACTTTACGGACTAAGGCTGTTCGAAAGGTTTTCTTCTATAAAATTAACCGATTCTAGACTAATTCCACTCAACATTTCCAAAATACGTATAATTTTTTGGGAATAATCTGTATAAACTATGCTATAAACAAAAAATTGTAGGATTACTTACACCGTTCGACTACGCCGTTGCTTAAAGCTGGTTTTCATCGCGGAACAGCACGCGAAACGACGGCCGCAATTTCTGATAACGAATTTTTGGCGGAAAAATAACTTGACCTTTGGAGACATCATTAATATAAATAATTTTTATGGCCGTTGAATAAGAAGTGTTTCTTTCACAAGAAATGTATAAAATTAGTGCTGTATTAGACTTACGGTACCTAATTTACATACTGTACAGACGATAATAAACTCAACTTACTAGCCTAAAATCTCCGTAGCGTGTTGCCAGGCGGCAGAAAGCATATATATAATTATAATAAAGTTACAATAAATTAAGTTAATATATAATTATATATACAGTACCTAATTTATATATAATTAATATATAATTATATGTACAGTACCTAATTTATATATAATTTATATATAATACTAAACAGACGATAGCAAACTCAATTTAGCCGCTCCGTAGCGTGGCGCAGGGTCGGAGGAAAGTAGTTCGGCTGCTCATCCACTATTGGTCCAGACTCTATCAATCTTGTCGCGAAACGACGTTATAAGAGGTACGTTATACGAAAGTTGCTACAATTTTTCCGCTACGTTATAGGAATTGTCGTTATGAGAACGTACGTTATAGGGGGGTCGACTGTACATACAACAGGTATATTTAATCACATTTATTAATATGAAAATTATTGTTTTCAAATATACATGTTATAGCCTATATATATTACTATATTCGTCAACATAAAAAAATTCGACAGCTAAACCAATTATAAATGTTTAGTGCAGAATAATATAATTATTTGTTTTCTTTTATATACAGATATTTTGTAATATATTTAACTCAAAGAAAGAAAAGTTAACTTCATTAGAATTACAATTCATTTCATGTACGTTTTAAACACTTTACAGTGTAGAGTGCGTTGCTACGTTAATTACAGTAACCTTTCCTAACAGTCGAAAATAGTCTTATATGAAAGACGAATTAAAAGAGATAGTAAAACAGTGTTTTTAAACGATAGTTGTTTCTTCGAATTCCGTTCACCAGTGCATTATATCAAAAGAGTGTAAGATACTTTCGTTATAAAGAAATTTTTCGTATGTCCAACCTAGTGTACTAGCTATTCGTGTATTTTTTTAAAAATCGAAACACTAAAGTATCGTGCGCGTAAAAATCGAAAATTCCAGTTATATCATCGATTTTGAAACTGCGATGAGTTTACATTCACTCTTAAATGTTGTGACTCAAGGTTTATTCAGTAAAATAAAGTGTCTGATTATCCATATTTTAATTTGAAATATCACTTTTATATAACTAACATATTAAAATTACTGTAAACAAGATTATAAATTTTTGACGTAAGTTCCTTAAAATCATTTGATATCAATAATATTCTTACGTCACATTCCAACGGATTAAATCCTTATTCTTAGAAATAAAAAGAAATTGGCATTGGAAAACAGTAAACAAGATTTTCCCTTTTTATCTCTTTCACACCTATATGTTTTACTTTTAAAAATAATTTTACGTAATTTATCGTTTCTTAAAGCCACGTAGGTATTTGCGCCATTCATAAAATGCTACACTATATTTAACTAATTTTTATTTTTTAATTTAGATGTGAATTTGCCAAACTAAATGGAACTGACTTCGTTGATTCTGTAGAACAAGTAAAAAATGGGGTATGTTCGACAATTGGTATTTGCGTAGAGTTTATTATATTCTATGATTTTTTTGATTTAGTGTAACCTAACGAAAACACCTTCTTTAACTTTATCGAAAGAGAAAAAGTAATAATAATAAATTATCGCCGCTTTATTATTAAATAGCGTTATATTTCCACTTATTAAGAGGAAAGAGAATATTAATGCCAATCTTTATATTGTGCAAAAGTAATTAGATTTAATTTGTTACATTTTTTCATTACTGAATTATAAATTTTAACAGAAAAAATTAATTTATCGTGTTTAACTTTATCCTGAAATTTAAAAAAAAAATATATATATATATTGTTAAATTACTTTAACTCGTCAGTATATTTATTTCCTGAGCGTGACTGTTGTGCAAAAGTAAATAAATGCATTAAGTAATGTTATTTAATAGAACAGTGTGCTACTGTCTGGGTCAATTGTAATTCATTTATTTTAAAATAGTTGTAAATTTATCGAAAAGAGCATTAAAACGATAAAATCCCTCTGAAAAGTAATCAATAAATGTGGGGCACATCTAGATTGCTAAAAAACATTGTACAGAAATTATTAGCAAAAACATAATTACTAACATATATCGAAAACTGTCGATATTACGTTTTAACAGGACGCCGACATCACCGGCCAGTTCCAGTTAGTTAATGCTGATATGAGTGACGTTGTGGAGTTTACTCCAATTAACAAGTTTTCCCCTTTGCAATTCGTCATTAAAAACAAGAATTTTGAACCTTCCTGGAAATCACTAATTTCTCCTTTCTCTTTTTGGGTAAGTAACGCTTTAAAATTTAATTGACACAAAATTTTAAATGATATTTCAAACACAAAAAACCTTTCATATAAAGGTGTGGCTGGTGATTTTCTTGTGTACTTTGGTCGCTGGAATACTCATATTTATAATACTCAGTTACGATAAATCAACAGAAGACAAGAACAAGGGTTGGAATAAAAGAAGGTTCGTTTGGTTTCTGTTCGGAAGTTTTCTCAATCAAGGTAAGTATCAACAATACACAAGACAATACTTTCATTTAAAAACTGTATTTGCTGAACATTCTTTCTTTCGTTTTTATTTTAGGAGCCGATTTGAAAGTCTTTAGACGTTCACCCTCCAGAGTGGCCTTGGTCTTCTGGATGCTTCCAGTTTTGATCATATGTTGGGCTTATGGTGGAACCTTAACTTCGTTTATGATTACCAAGGAAAAACAGCCATTGCCGAAAACGTTTGAAGAATTAGCATCAGCTATCCAGAAAGGAGAATTTACTTGTACTGCACCTGGTCACCCGAGTGTAATAAGCTTGTTCAAGGTACGTTGCTGTTCGTAAATGTATTTAAAAAGATTTTACGTAAAATATTTCAAATCTTTTTATAAATACAGTAAATCCGTTAAGTGCACTAACAGATATTTAGGTAGCGTTATCGAAGTTGTGGGTTCTCCAAAGCTTTGTAAGTTCGTAATTTGCTTCATAAAAAATTAAAAAATGTAAAGTTGTATTAACATTAATAATTTATTTCTATTGTTTAATTTGAAAGTAACATTTAATTTCACGAATGTTATATTTGTCTTGAAAACAACGAAGAACTTTAATAATTTTGATGTTTTCACATGAGTCTCTTATTTTCTAAATTTTTATTATTATTTTTTTTTTACTGTTAACTTTATTTGTTTCTTCAGTAAGATATCTTTTTAGTAAGTTAAATTTCCAATTTGATAAACACTTTTTGCTATTAATGCAACAGGTCTGCTGAAAATGCTGTTATAGATGTTAATTTGAACTTTCGCTTTTGCTTTTCAATAATAATTTGTAATCTGTTCACATTTGCGGCAACAGAATACAACCGAAGGAAAACCGCGGCTTTTTACTATTTAGTGTAAAAGCTAGTTAAGTAAAAGCGTATATATCTATTGTGAAATTTCGTGACCCAGAAAGATATTGCAGAAAGCATTGTAATAACTGAAAAAAGTGAGGTTAAGTCTGATAATTGCTAATACAATTGCTACGTATTAAGAAACAAGAGAGAAATTTTTTCAATCAATCACTGCATACGAATTCCGTGATGGTTTCGTTTGTTTTAGGTCTTAATAGTGCGGTGGAAAATGATTATGTCCTTTTGTGAAAAAAAAACAAAATTCTAAAAAGCACGTCCACCAGCTTGAAATGCGTATACTTTCTTTCTAGGAAAATTGAAGTGTAAACTATAGCAGTCCAATCATATCGTCAACAATATATGAGAATAGTTCAGGAAAACGAGATTCAAGTCATGAATTAGTCAGTCGGAATACCAGGTTTGATTCCTATGAAAAATAGATGGATATTTTGGTACAGGCAAACGAAAAGCAATACGATAACACGATTGCCTCGAAGACTAAGATCATTGAAATATGAAAAAAAATTTCTCAGTATATTCTTCAACAATCGATCGAGTTAACGACAGATTTTTGAAACTAATCGTAAACAAATGACGTTGTTCTGGTTATCTTTCATAAATACTTTTGTAAATTACATTTTTCCTTTATTATTCACAATTGATTATAAAATTATTGAACATTTGAAGAGACTCGTTCTCATTAAATGGATTATTAGAAAGCTTTGTGTATAAATATAAAAGTATAAAAAGAATATTCTTATACGACGTTAAACAGTAACTTTTTACGTCAGAAATTAAACTGATTTGATGGCGAAGAAATTAAAAACTAATTCCAAAACCAAAAACGGAAAATCATGTATTGTAACATATGTCGATCCTCGGGAACTTTCGTTGAATCTCCGCGAATGTAATCGAAGGAGATGTTCAAAATCCTCGGCTTATGGACAGTATTCAATAGAAGGAAGTTTGAAAATTTCAGAGAAAAAACAGATTCGCATCCGAGTTTTGAAACGTGAAAGTTACGTTGGTCCTCACTGTTCCTCGTGAACTAATTCGGAGAGGAAAAAACTAGTCAATTATGTAGAAGTGCAAAAAGTATTTAGATTGTTTAATGAAATTATATTTTTAAATGCCAGTACGCATTCGAAATATTGTTTCGTGACTGTATAAAACGATTTATATTAAATTTTGATTATTCCTTTCAGAATTCTAAACAAAGTTATTTGAAAATTTTATATAAAGAGATTTCAAGCAATCATATCATCTATACACACGATTTGATTCTCCAAGGGAACGACGAATCCTTCGATTACACTCGTGTTGCATACATCTATAGTATGGTTTACCTGAAAATTTCCGATTACGAAATCGCCTTGGATGTGACAGTGTCTGACGATGTATTATTTTCCATGCCGGCAACATTTGTTATGAGAAAAGGATTTTCCCATAAAGAATATTTCAACAAAGTGTAAGTTCTATTTTAAGTATACGAATTCTTAGATTAAAAATTTCGTAATTATGCTTTATATTTATTTCAGAATGTACAATATATTCGAAAGTGGCGTTCAAGACCATGAAATAGATGTTGACATGAGAAAGTACAATCCGATTCCGAAAATTATTCACGAGAGAGTTGCTATGAGAAAAGAAAAAGAGTCTGATGTTGAACCCTTGGTTTTAAGAAATTTTTATGGAGCCTTCGCAATTCTTGTTATCGGTTACCTTCTGTCGTTCGCTTGCTTCCTTGTCGAATTAATAATTGGAAATAAAATGAAAAGATTCCAAATTTAAATTTTACGCAATTATACCCTTAACTGTTGTAGTTCGATATGTTTCCTTTCGTGTTAAATATATATTAAATATATAAATAAATATATAATTTATAAACCCATAACATTCACTTTCTTTACCATGTTTTTTGTTTTCTTCGGATAATGGAATCTTTGATTTATCGAAAGTTTTGCATTTGGTTTTAGATATTCTATAATTTTTTAATATGAAATGAGAAAATTAAATTTTGCTGCTTTGTACTTTTATATTCTCTAAACTGTGATAAAATTATCTCATAAAATAAAACTCTTAGCTGAATTGCAGTGTTATATTTCAAAGACGATTACAGATCATTTATTAAAGTAGATACAAATTTCACAAGATGATATTCGAATCAATAATTAATATTAATTCTCACAGCCATAATTTATATTCAGGATTTCTTTCCTATAATTTTACTAATATAATTGATTTTAGTTTACTTTTTATATATTTCGACAATCGACGTTTACAATACTGTTTTGGAATTTTGTTATTATTATTACCAATTTATTATTTTGTAGGTGACTTAAAAATATTTATAAAACATCGCAATTATTTTTGAAAAAACAATATTTTTTTGTAGATTTCTGTTTCAATTTAACATCGTCACCTTTCTGGTAATGTAATCTATATCGCAAGACTAATTTATACATTTTATTTAAAACTTATGGAACAGATTTGCCGTGCTAATCGCTCAAACCGTTTTTTTAATTTTTGAAGTTAATGACATTAAACAAAACACAATCTGGTCTTTCTAAGGAGGAAAATTTGCTGTACTGTACATCACTGGTTAACTAGAATCGATTTACTAAGTATGTACACTCACACATTAACGCTTTTCTCAGCAGTATGTACAGAAGATTGCCTTTGAGATGTAATAATTTCACGTTGTCAGTTTGTGCGTAATCTTTAGTTGAATAATAGTAATACAGTATTTATAATACGAAAAACAAATAAATGTTAAAAATATTTTATGATATTAATAATTGAGCTTTTTTCTAGTTTAATTATAAGCAATTGCCAATGTTGCGTATGAGCGAGGCAAGCACTGCTACAAAGCATAAGAAATCTGAACGTTTGCAATATTCTGTAACAGAAAACTTAAAGTAAACGCATTACTTTTATCAGCAAAAATCTGGTTTTAAACAGATATATCCATTTTGAAAGTTACTGGAATGTGAATTATGCTTACTTGACTTTTGATCCAGCGCAACTTCATAACATTGCGAACAAATAATAACACTATCTATTGTACACGAAAACAGTTACAATAAATTGATAAAATGTAAACATTTATTAAAGTCCGTAACACTTTTTTGCGTGTTGTTTGCATTATAACTTTTATTATCTTATTGTTATCACGATCATTTCGATTACGCTTTATTCTGCTCACTATGTGTGTTAAATTCATGTATTACATATCAATATTATTGGTGTTAATAATGATTAATAAAGCACAGTTTTAAATCTTACTCGAGTTTGTTTGTTAGTCATTACATCTGATGCGCAATATTACAATAAAAATATTTATAAAGTAGAAATATTACAGCCGAATAATTTTCTGAATAATATAATAATAACTAATTGTTGAATTTTAATTTATTTAGACTAAACGTAATTAAAATTTCTTGATCATGTAAAATTAAATACAGTAGTTATTAATTTCTGCCTATTATATGCGTTAGTAGTTACGATACAAGAAACTTCGTTCGATATTAGTGTGAACCCGACGGTTTACGGCCCGAATTTTTAGAGATTTATAATGTGAGAATCGACTATTGATTTATTTTTACGAGAGGTTAATGTAGATCCGCCGATAGAAGAATTAGTGAATCATATCCGCTCGGATGTCACCTTGGTTTTTAACATGTAGATGGGAAAGTTGACGGATTGTTGCGAAAAACTATCGATTCGTTATTACTAACTGTTCCAATAGAGAACAAGACTATGCCTGAGCTTATCTATACAGGAAGTTCCATCAGCCTTATATCTTAGACTATTAGATACTTTATCCAAATACTTTCAATACCAATCGGATGTGAAGATTATCACAGCTGAAGGTTTTACTACTAGCATTACTAATGTGTTAATTTCCCTTAAGATTGGAAGCCTGACAAAAAGCAATACTTTACTATCCAGGTTTTACTATTACTTAATTTATGTTATCGAGACATTAGAAAATTTAGTCTTGTGATAGATTCTAGTTTTAATCAGATCTCTCAAAATCATACTATACTAACATTACATACTATTACTTTTGAAGTACGTTCAAATCACTCTAGTTCCACAAATAGTTACCTTAGTAGACATAATATTCATTCTTGTAACAGCATAAGTAACGATAGCAATAGCTTATATAAGATAGATCAGAGGGAGATTCCTCAGGCTCCTAACCTTGTCTTCCCACCTCCTTTGGCTCAGAATGCAGCAGGAACTTGTAGGAGTACAGATAGTTTTACTTCGTTAATTAAAAAATATCTCTGCTAACTATTTTTAACATTAGAAATGTTGTTAACCCTAATCTGAAGGATAAACAGAAGCAGTAGCTAAGGAGCATTATTTTAGGATTTCGGGAAGTTTTGCTGCTGAGAAGTTTTCAGTGCCAGCCCTAAAATAGCTTCCCTTAAAATATTACTTAAAAACGAAAGGCCCATAACTCTCAAATCTTAGAGAACATCTTACCGTGATAAAGAAGAAATTGATAGATAAGCGGAACTATTGCTAAAATCGGGATTAATTGCACCATCGTCGTTTCCGTACGCTGCCCCACTGACATTAGCTAAGAAAAGAGATAAGGGGAAAACTAGACTATGTATGGATTATAGAAAGTTAAACGAGATAATTAAAATTAACAATTAACTTATTCTCAGAATAGATGAACTGCTGGATAGACTTATAGCTGGTAAAATATTTTTTTCTGAAAATACTCAGTCAGCCTATGGGCAGGTTACTATCTATTCTAAAGACAAAGAACTAACTGCTTTTGTAACGAATTCTGGTCACTTCCAGTGTAATCGTTTACCATTTGGCATAAAGACTTCACCCCCGATTTTTCAGCTAGTTTTAAAAAATATTTTAGATATATATAGATTTTTTTTATCATCAATTATTTTGATGACTTGTTAATTCATAGTCAAAACCTGGATGAACACCTAAAACATTTAACACGAGTATTTGAATTATGTTGAAGAGAAGGTCTCTACTTATACCTTAAAAAATGTGAGTTTGTTAGATCTGAGATTAATTACTTCGGGTTCAACATCAAACCAGAAAGTCACTTTCTCTTATTATCAAATATAGAAACTATACAAAATGTAAAATGTTCAACTAATATCAAACAACTACAGGATTTTTTAGGGTACAAAAACCAGATACTTTATCCAAATATTTAGATACTTTATCCAAATATTTAGATTTAGGCTTATTTAGATAAGCTCTTAAATTTGCAAATTTAAGAGCTTATCTAAATAAGTGTCTAAAGAAAAATAAAAATTGGACTTGCACAACTAAATGTTAAGAATCTTTTAAGAAATTAAAACTAGCACCTATCTTCAGACCCATCTTAAACATGTGTCATTTATCCCTTTGCTTCCTACACATCTTTATACAGATGCTAACGGAGTATCTTGTATAGGGAGTATCTTGAAACAGGAACAACCTCTTGAAAGATTACTTCCTATTGCCTATTTCTCCAGGTCCTTACGTGAATATGAAAAAAGATACACCATTACTTAAAGTTAATGCTTTGCCATTGTAGCATCTATTGAGAACTTTCCCTTTTATCTACATAACGTTTATTTCACCATACACACTGATCATCAAGCTTTACAGTGGCTGAAAAGTATAAAAAACCCATCTGGAAAGTTATTTAGATAGTCTTTGAAACTAAGCATGTATCAGTATGACATTAAACATTAGAAGGGAAGCCAGACTATAGAAGCGGATTATTTATCCAGAACCCCGTGAGCCATTTTGTTACCACTGAGGAAGTCCTTTCCAACCAGGATACCTCATTACTCACCTCGCCCAAGTTTTTTCGAGATCGTGAAGATGTAATCTGTATCAGAAAGAAGGGATTTACAAAGAAAGTCATACCTCTATCACTTCAGTACAAGGTGCTATCCAGGGCATATGCACACTATGGTCACCAAGGTATAACACAAATGCTGAAACTAATCAGTCCACGTTACTATTGGCCGAATGTCATCAACGATGTTGTAGAGTTTGTTAAACATTGTGATATTTGTCAGAAAGCAAAGACATACAACCATAAAAAGTTTGGCTTTTAAGTGACTTACATTTATCAAAAGCTCCATTTGACATGTTATCTATGGACACTGTCTCTGGAATGTAAAGGTAAGGATCTACGAAGAACTACCTTCATGTCGCCATCGATCACTTTTCTAGGTTTGCTTGGTGTTTCCCTTCCAAATCTACTTTTATAAACGCCTACATAGATTGTCTAGGCAAAATATTACAAACATGGCAGCCCAAAATATCTACTAACAGATAGAGCACCTTCATTTACTTTTTCTAGATTTCAAAATTTCAAAGGAATCGGTAGGAACAAACGAACATTACATTTTTATTTATATAGATAGATAGATGATGATCCGCTTTAGTTTATCTTCGCCGAAAAGCAAACTTAGGTAGTCGTACTCGTAGCGTTATCTGTTGGACATAAAAGCCTTAACCCTAGATGATATCTTTTAGTTTATATGAATGTTTAACGAAATAATATACAACCTATGTCTACCCTGAAGCTCCATTCTAAATATTGGTTAAAGAAATTATGAAATCGGATGAGTTGTTTCGGAGATTACCCGCTACATCCAAACTTACTTACTTACAAACATTACCTCTTTATAATATTAGTATAGTTTATAATCGAACCAACTATACTGTTCAAGCCGATAAATTGTATAACACCCAGCCCAACCTCCCTGATGCCCAATGATGTCGCCTTTTTAAAAGAGGAGCATTTAACATATTTTAAATTCTTGTAAACTTTGTATATATTTTTCTGTAATTTACTTTGTTAATCTCGTTACTTTTTGAACGAGTTTAACAACACCAACAAAATAGAGTTCGAGTGAGGACCCAAAAGTGAACAGACGTGTTTTTATGATCTCCAATTTTCTTTTGTCTTCCTCACCCTATACTGGACCCCATGACTACGACTGCAAAATAATACGACATATGTGATAACGTATAGGCTACAATAATATAAATGAAATGAAATGAACTGTTTTTACATTTGACCCAAAGTAATGTGTAAGTAAAACAAAAAGATATATTTTAGTTCACATGTTACTTTATATATTGATTTATTAGTGTGTGAGTCCTTCCGACTTTCAGGTAGTTTTTCTTTCTGTTGTAGTAAAATACTACACTTTTTTAAAAGTAATTTTTTTCTACAGATATTTGTTTGTTATATTGCAATATTAAATATAAAATACAGTATAAATTTTATCAAATATGTTTTTAAAGTTTAAATAAATTTATTGAAAAACTTAAAACAAACGAAACTTATTAGTGTTAAAACTTGTAACTGAAGACAAAAAAAAAATTACAAAGTTCAATACCGAAAACTTGTATTATGGAATTCCGTCTAAATGGACTTTTCTCGTATGTTATTTCGACTTTGACAGATATTTTTGCTTCTTTTAATGGATTAATGAATTATGGATATTCAACAAAATTAAAAATGATAACTGAAGTTGTAAAACTAAAACGAAACTATAAACAGTAAACTTTATTTTATTCTTTCAGCATAATTATCGACTCCTTCTTGACAATTTATATAATTGGTAGTTATACTTTACTCTCTAATTAACAAATTATTTCAGAAATATAATTTTAATTACTTGATTTTCGGTTGAGAGATTTCTAAAGCATTATGTTAGTAGAGAAAGTATTAAGATTCTTTATCAATTAAATTTAATATTTTAACTTACGTGGCTACATACTACATACGAAAGAAATTTCTAAAGAATTTCTTTCCTCTATCAATAAACTTGGTGTAGTATGCCTTAACAACGTTAATGTTAATGGATCACACGGCATTTTCTGACAGAATAATGTCTAATGTTTCTAAGTTGTTTTCGTTATTCTTTGGGTTAACATATTAACATAGTAATTAAATTTTGAACTACTTTTTATTGCATAAATCAATTCACCATTGTTTCCGTAACGAAAATTTTTCGGAAATTTATGAAAATCCGACATGTATAACTATGGGTCTACGCAGGATTATAACCACTCTGTACAAGTTATAATATGAAAATTTGGTTTCTTTATTTTTCCCAAGAAACGAGATTTCAACACACTCGCATACACGTTTATACAGATCTATATACTTTCTCGTTATTTTTTGTATGTTTTTATTTATTCGGTTATGTGGTCTCGAAACGTGGAGATTTTATAAAGCCCAAATTGTCAAATTCTAGACGAATCCAAAACTTTTTCGTGTCGAATATATATCACAGCCAGGATAAAAAAAACGTAGCAAGATAAAACAAAACAAGTCTCTTGTACTAAAGCTACAAATTAAAAGTAGCGTACTGTTTCAAGGTACGAATGACCTAACGAAAAGAACTCTAAAGTGGCTAAATAAAATATGATTTAAAATTAAAAGAACATAACTGCTGGCGCCATTCGCCGCAGTTTTAAAAGAATTGTCTGAAAACTAACAAACTGCGTTGCTGAATTTTCCCGTGAAAATTATATAAAGTAAATTAATCTGTTTTCACACTCCATTCGAGCACTATGGTTGTTGCGGCTCGATAGCTATAAGAGTGCGGGAGACATGAGCTTGAAAGTGGTTGAAAGTGGAAGATTTTCCATTTCGATTTTAAAAATTTTCGAATTCGAATTGATTCGATTATAGAACGATTGTAAACGTTCCAGAAAATTGATCAAATTGAAAATATTTCGTTTGACTTGACGTAAAAATTCTCTAATTAGTCTGGAAACAAGGGACCTAATTCTTGCATTCTGTGAAAACGGATAAGATTGGCTATAATGTAATTATCTTAATCTTCACTATCGTTACTTTTTGCCCACAAATAAAAACCCAGCGAAGCGGGTCCATTAAGTGCTTGCGTGTGATTTTAGCATTAACATTATCATTTCCCCCAAAAAAACTCTTGTAAAAATTATAAAAATCAAGTTTTGCTGTTTTTTTTTCGTGTCTAGCTTATACAGTAAGTATTACAGTAATAAAATTAAATAGTCTACTATTACGACTGAACTATAATTACTCAAGGAATGTATACATTTATCTATTAATTTAAGAATATTACAACATTTAAATTGTAAACTGCAGTAAGGGAAACTTGTATTATCTAAAGGAAAATTTCTGTGACAAATGGCAATTCATTCATTTAAACACCAATAACGTCTGTCAAACGGAATTGAAATACGAGTTGAATCCATTTGCACGGAATGACAATTATTTCAAATATTTTAAAAGGAAATTTCTTTCTGGATTGTTGAAGACTCGATAAAATGACAAATATTTTATTTTGTTCTGTTGTATTCGTTTCATTGTAAAATATAACTGAATAGCCATTTTTAACTTGAAAGTTATTATTTTTAATTATAGCCATAAAAATAACTCAAAATAGCATTAAACCGACAAAGAATATCGTCTTTCCTCGAATCTAAAAGTTCATAATCAAATAAGAATTAATTGATCATTTTTTAAAAATTTTCTTCGGAAAAAAGAACTTAAAGATTATTTAACATCTTGGAAGAGAATTTAAAATGTCTGCAGTTGTGAAAAATTTTCCTTTTATTATTTCTTTATCTCGATTTTCATTCATTTTATACGGATAAGAACAGATAAGATATGAATTATAACAAATTTTCTTCAAACAAAAAAAAAAAACACTTTAAGATTATTTAACATCTTGGAAGAGAATTTAAAATGTCTGCAGTTGTGAAAAATTTTCCTTTTATTATTTCTTTATCTCGATTTTCATTCATTTTATACGGATAAGAACAGATAAGATATGAATTAAAATAAACATATTTCATACAACTAATTGTATAACAGTGGATATAAATGTCATTAATATGTAGTGAAAATACTGATGAAATTTTCGCTGATATCTTTTGTAGAAGTATTTCTAAAACTGACTAAATTAAATATTTAAAAAAATCATTAAGTTTACAAAACTATACTCAAATATTTGTAAAGAAAATAACTTAAGAAAGTCAAGTATTTCATTAAAACAGAATAAAAAACTGCCTCACATTCGGAAGAAACCAGTCTCTTATGCCATTATAAAACAAACACTGACTTCTTTAGACACTTGTAAAATTTTCTGTCAAAAATATCTAGCAATAAAGTTGTTAGAAAAACCTTGCTTTAAAAATAACAACATTTTTCTTTGTTTTCTTCGAAATGCTTCAGCATAGATTCAATTTAATGCTATAAAGTAGTAGTTCCTAATTTTTTAAATTCATGGCTCCTTTTTCCCATTGATCATGTACAAACATGGCCATGATGAAAGTATAAGTTGGGTAATATCTGATTCTTGTATTTATTTTTGGCTGCGTTACTACTTTAAGTAGAGAAAGAGAGTTCATTAACATTAAATATATAAAATAGGTATAATGTAAAAAAAATTACAGCATATTTATGTCCATCGATCTGCATTTTCAAAGTTTTTGATAAACAAAGAAATAAATTATTTGACATATTCGGATAACACATAATATCTGTTATAAAAATCTAACTTATTTTTTAAAATTCGAAGAGCATTTTTCTTTATTATTACAAACAAATAAGAATATATTTGTATTGCATTTCACTGTCTTATTGAGCTGGATGAACCTGTTTATCTTTAATTAATTAGTTTATAGTGTCTTGGTGTAATTTTAAATATTGAGACACGTACTGTTTTCCGATGTTGAATTTTACTGTATACTTCGAACTTTTTACAGCTTTTGCAAAAGAGCTATTCACAAACATATAAGGTAGCGAACGCAATCAAAGAACAAAAAGCTTTTTTGCTGATAATTGAATATTCATGATAACAGTTTTCAGCTTTTTTTCTCTAGAAATTGCTTCAAGAAAGAAAACATGGTATAATGTATTTTTACAATAACGTTATTTTACAGGGTCAGTTTTTTAAAGCGTTCAACTTTGATTGCGTACTAAAAAATATTTGTTTCATTATCTTTCAGAGACTTGTTAAGGATATTTAGCATGTCAGAAACATTTAGCATTTAGCATGTTAAGGATATTTAGCATGTCAGAGACTTGTTAAGGATATTAGCATGTCAGAGACTTGTTAAGGATATTAGCATGTCAGAAACACCGACTTAATTAATATATAAATCTAATCATAGTAAAGTTATTTCCAAAAAAATTATATTCGTTCCTTTGGTAGAAATAAGTTTTGTTTTTCAGTTTAAGAAGTCTTAGCAATGAATCTCCCTGGGACAACCATCGAACACTAGAATCTCCCTGGGACAACCATCGAACACTACTGTAAAACAAAAGACACGCGTGTTCACTATCTATATTATCATACATTTTATCAAAAAATTGTGTTTTGTTTGTTTTGTTTTGTGTTGTTTTATTAATAAAAATTATTGTGTCCATTACTCACTACAAAACATTATAGAAGTCTGCACTGAATTTTTCTGTTGCCAAAGCCTCTTTGTATATTATACAATGTGTTTAAGCCGCACGAGGTACTTTGGCTCGAATACGAGCTTGAAGACTTTGGTAGTTTCCTGCCGTCGATCAATGTCCACCCTTGCAAACATTAACACGTTTTTCAATTTATGTTGTTATCCCTCATAAAACGATCTACAATCTCAAACAAATCGACTCCCGTTGTTTCATTTTGACTTCTTTACTGAACACCAAACCTTCAGTCAACTGTTTTTCATTAATGAACCTGATGTGAGCAAATCTAAAATATATCTTTGTGAGTGTCTGTTGTTTTGTTGAACTGAATTGCAACCTCTTTGTTTTACAAACTATATAATAATTGATTGTTAATGTTTGTACGTATATTGTCTATCCTTCTGATTCTATTATTAAAAACAGGTATTTTGAGAAGTCGCTTACCAGCATTGTCTCACAGCATAATTTCGGCCATATCTGTAGCAACAGGCAAAATTAACTGCCTTGCAATTGTGTGAGGCTTCTCACTTCGGAGCATTACGTAAGCCACTTAAGTAGCTATAAGATCATTACTATTAATTGTACAATGCTTATAAATTTAGACTTTTGCCCATTAGTGTCTGTTAATTATTTTTGCAAAAAATCTCTTGGTTTCTCAACTAAATTTGTACAAAGAGTTTTCATGTGCCGTTTAAATTTACTAGATAGCATAGATTTCATGAAATACACATTTAAACAAATTACACATTGAGGACTCTCTTCGTTATTAATTTTTATTCAAGAAAAGCCGTATTCTAAATACATATAACAGGGGTGGCCAACCTGCGGCTCGCGAGCCACATGCGGCTCTTTGAAGGATTATTTGTGGCTCTCGATAAATGTACCCGAGTTCCCTTTTCATTTTTGTGTTATTATATTTTAAAAAATTATTATCGTTCCGTATGTGTTTCAAAATGTCTTTTAAATTACTAACAACAAATATGAAAGACTAAGTGCAACGTTGTAACAAATTTCATTTCCGTCCAAGTTAAGAATGATATGACTCATCGAAAACTGCGCGAACGACTATAAACAGTGGCGTAATCGTCCGTTATCGACCGACTCCAGACCGACTTTGAATTTGTAAACTGTCGTTGCAATGGACAGTTGACATTGTGCTCTGGAAGAAACAATTTGTATCACTCTTGCTACGGATATAATTTGTAATCTAAAATTTTTGCATACATTTTTAATACATATTTAATTGCGGCTCGCAAAAAATTTTAAATTTTGAAAAATGGCTCGGACTTTCAAGGAGCTTGGCCACCCTGCACATATAATTTTATTTTCTAATCTTAGGCTTACGTGTCTCTATTGCAGCTTTTTTTTCTATTCAGAAAAATCTAGTAACTCATATTCTCGTGCAGTTGAAGTTGATGTAAAAAAATCTCTTCATCGTGTCAATACGAATTATGTGAAAGTCTTTCAAAAAATATCACTAACACACGATATAAATTAAAGAAGCTTTTCGACACTAAATTGGTAAAATGAACTGTGACGATTTGGTACAATATTCCTATTAATATAAACTATGAAAGAACGTACAGAAAGTTGCTGAATTTTTCAAAAAAACCAAGATGTTGTTTGGGTGCAGGGAATGTTGTTAGCAGTGAGTTCCACAACACGCGCTGTTTTGTGGAACTGATTGCTAGCAACTGAGGTTTAATTCAATCTTTTATCAAAATACAATCGTATTATGTTATTTCTGTGTTGCGTGCAGATTTTTATTTGCAAGTGCAGAATACTGCACATCTTAAGATATAACCTGGTAAAATCGTTCAACGTTCTGTTTGAAATACGCGAATACTAAAGTAAAAATATAATCGATATATTTTTTATAACATATGTTGTGTTCAATTCTTTACTAGTTCGAATATGCTTCTCTCATATTATATATAAACAAAACTATAAATTATTTTCTTCAAAAACAGCAGATTAAATAATTGACCTTTCGAAAAGTTATTGTTATCGACATACCGGAAAAATTCCTGTTTTTAAAACAGAAATAGTCGAAATTCCGTTTAAATGGACTTTTCTCGTATGTCATTTTAATTTTGACAGATATTTCCGTTGCTTTTAATGGATTAATAAATTATGGATATTCAACATCATTACAAATGAAAAGTAAACTTTGAAATTCAAAACGAAACTATAAACAGTAAATCTTTATTGCATCCTTTCAGCTTAATTACCCACTTCTTAATTGATAATTTAGTTAACTTAAGTTAGGGGAGACCGGGGCAACTTCGGCATGCGATGCAAGTTTGTCAAGCGCTTTTTTTTAAAAACAAATTAAAAGGAGACTTTGGTTATAGGTTAGGCAGTTGAGTTTTATTGGTGACTTGTTGAGTGTAGTGTTTCTATTGTTCTCCAACAAGCGTAGTTGAATTATCAAGCAAATTTTCATTTTCGTTCAATTGCATATAATATTTTTTTTCCATTTATATTGAATTGGCAGGTTTTGTTATAATTCCATGATAACGAAAGTTACTTTTCCTGTTAGAAGGATGTAACTTCAACTTATTCACGTGGCCAGATCGTGGCTTGGCATTCTGTTCTCAGGGTTGTACTTAATGTTTCGAAATCATGACTAGCGGGGTAAGATCGGCAACATAAAGCCACATTAGAAGCAAAGGATAAAAATCAAACAGATGATAAATGAAAACATGTTTGCATTTGTTATTCATGTATATATGTCTTTGAACTTGCATTTCGTTGTAATAATATTAAATGGGTGTTGGATTTGTATTTCTTTGTTTTAATAGTGAATTCCAACTTATACATTGTTAATAACATAATTTTATATACGTGCCTATCTTGCCCCATTACTGTTGCCCCTATACCAGGGGCAACTTTAATAAAAATAATTAAAATAATTACAACTTTACAAAAAGAGAGAAGTTGCCGATCTTGCCCCTATACCCGGGGCAACTTCGTCAATTTCTCTCTTCTTGTAAAGTTGTAATTATTTTAATTATTTTTATTTCCAAACTGATTTTAACCAGTTCTATAGTAAGGTAACATTCCAATAGACAATATGCAAAGCTTTTTTTCAGTTTACAGCAGTATTTATTACACAAAATTTAAGTAAAGCTTAACATGCCGATCTTGCCCCGGTCTCCCTTATATGTTACTGTCTAATCAACAAATAATTTCAAAAATATGATTTTCATCACAATGGATAAACTTCGTCGGTGTTTCGATGTTAATTTTATTAAAGATAAAATAGATAAAAATAACTGTTCAAAGAACAAAATTAACGCTACAATATTTTCAAATTTATCAAATAATAAAATATTCAAACGTTACAGACTTTTTATTTAAAATAAAGTTCGATTATGAAGTTTTTAATTTATAGACCTATGTATACGAATAAATTATAGTTGTATAGTAATCAGGGGTCATTGAAAAAATATATTATTAATTTTAGTTTATTTTTATTACTACATTTCTTTATCACTGTGAGAATTTGTGAAGAAAATTTCTTCTGCAATTTGCAAGAACTGTAGACATAAATTCAGACTGTCGTCCTTCCATTTGTACGTTTGTACGTTTGACCGCCTGTCTTCGCGTAATGAGGAAATCGGAGTGGCATAGATGACCGCCAAGGACGCACAGGTTAAAAACAGAATGCTCGAAGTAAGTAAATAAAACCTCCGATATAGACCGGCATTCACGTTACTTCAATTAAAAATTTATCTCAAAAGGAGTTAGAATGACTTTTCAATGTAGTATACTGTAATCGCTCATGTACAAATATAATAGAAAGATAGACAAATTAATTAATGTATATCTAAACGCTTAATTGTAGGTTATGATACGTAAATTGCTTGAAAAATTAATATTACTTTTAGATACAGGACTATACAAACATACAGAAAGCAACAGTAAACTGAATAATACGATAAACACGAAAAAGTAATTCGAGAGATATTCGCAAGTGGATGCAGATAAAATCTGTTTAATATCAACGTTTCTTTATAAATTTCCAAGGCGTTTGTAGCACCGTAATATTTTTCACTTATACCTGAGCTTAGAACTTATGGGTAAATAGAAAAAACTACATTATAAAGGTAGATTCAAGATAAGTATAATTGTTTTAATGTAACAAAGTGTTCTCCACTTGATGTTACTTTATACGATATTTTCTAACAGACGTGAAAATTTTCTCTACATTTTTTCAAAATGTTTTCTGTAAATACTTTTTTCCTTGATCTGTATGATTATCATTGATATACTTTCAGCACACAATTTGCATGTTTTAATAATACTATAAAATGTTTACGACCAAAGTTTTATATGTGTTTGTTTCTGATTATACTGAAATTTCTGTGAAAATAATTTTTTGCTCATGTAAATTACATTTACGATTAATATAAAAGTGAAAAAATGTATTAAATTTTTCCTCGCAATAAATAAACTTTTATTCCATTATTTCAAATTAGAAAATCAACTTACAGAATGCATATTCTTTTAATAATTATGAAATTAGCGTTATAGCTCGACAGAAGATAATTAATCGACATTTTAAAATTTAACAAACACCAAGCAATCGCTATAGCTTTCTCCACGATAATCGATATTGCAGGCACGATTATATTTATTTCTATTATTAACTACATTTGCAATCCAAACATTTATGTAAATGCAGCTTGTGAAGAAGGCAAAAATGAAATACACAAAGTTACTTATCCTATTGGTCTCAGTTAAATTCTTGATAGCGGAAGCGAGTAAGTAAGACGTTGATTATATTATTAAGCTAAACAAATAAACTAACTTCTGAATTATTATTGTTTAGTTCTATCAATATCTATTTTTGATCGCAAGAGTTAGGCGATATCAATATGTATTTAGGCTTCGGTGTTTCGAGTACAATTTACTATAATTTAATATTAACATCTGTAGATATCTTCTGGTTAATAACCAATCGTCGATTTATTTCTGATTTTATTGCTAAAAGCAAAAAAAAAAAAGATAGTGTAACTGGGATCGATTGTTTCTGTTTGAAATTATTTGATGTCTTACATACATTCTGAAGTTACAATGGTACATCGATACTCGAAGTTAACTTTTTTAGAAGGTCGTTCGACTGCAATCTGAGTATTGAATTAATTTTTTCATAAAGAATAATGTAAATTAATCTAATTCGTTGCATATTTCTCAAAATACTCGTATAAGAGAATTTTAATTAGATCAAAGTTAAGAAAAAATTTACAAGCATAAAATTTAGAAATCATGAACAGAACTAGAAACTTTACGAAATACAGAGTAGTAAAATACGCTTATTTAATGTATTAGGTTAACAAAGAATTTTGTATATTGTTAAATTTCGAATTTCCGTTTGAAAATTGCAAAACTGTCTTTACATAACAGAGATGAATTTTCGAGTAAATACTTGCATGGGGAAAATTCAATCAATAAGAATTACGTTTCCACTCAGTTGTTTGAGTTTTAATAAAACTTTCCTACGATACATTTTTATGATTTTACAGCGGCATAATCAGTAGATACTTACCTTGTGTGTAACTGGTTTTCTGGAAAATATAAATAATTTTCGGATAAAATATTTTCAAAAAACCTTTAAATTTTGACGCTTAATAATAACAGAAAGGTATTTTGACATTTTTGTGTGTTGTTTTTTGGAATGTAAATAAATATAGCTGCTTCATATATTTGAAAAGTTTGGTGAATTTCGGTTTGAAAATCGCATTGAAAGCGGATAACTCGAATTTATAATGCTTTATTCCTTTATTCCACATGTCGATAATTTAATTATAATTTTTTTATAACGTTCATTTATCATTAATTATTTTTTTAAATAATGATTTCAATAAATTAGTAGATACTATATAAAAAAAACTCCTTAAACATACTGCTAAAAATATTTAAATACAGTTGTCCCTCTATAGTACGACGTTTTTTAATCCGACATGCTCAGTAGTCCGACGCACCTCCCGTCAAAATACCCGTCCCCGTTACGTGTCTGCTTGCACAGAAGCATGTCGCGATGTGAATCTCCCCATCCAATTCTTACNGTCCGACGCACCTCCCGTCAAGGTACCCGTCCCCGTTACGTGTCTGCTTGCACAGAAGCATGTCGCGATGTGAATCTCCCCATCCAATTCTTACTCGATGACACACATTTCGTGTGTTTTATGTAAGCAGTTCTGTTTGAACAGTTGGAGTACAGAATATTGTAAGTTACTGCTAGCAAAACAATGCGAAATATGTAATTATTTTCGGTAATCCGGACACTTTTGGTAATCTGACACACCTTTGGTCCCATACCTGTCAAATTATCAAGGGACAACTGTAATTCGATAATATTAAGTTTAGTAAAAAATGTATTTACTAAACATATATGCATTCAACTATATTAATATATATGCAATTTAACTTTATTATACAATAGACAATTCTAACTTTCGTACGAAACAAAATATTATATTTTTTGACATTTTTATTGTATAAAATAGTTCCAATACCATTATTTTTATATATATTTGTTGCATACACTTGACCTACATACCAAAATTATAAACATGTATTTTACTTATGCGAAAATAGAGAAAAACCGAAACTACTTTTTTGATGCGTAATTTAGTTATTAATATTGTTAAATAAAACTTAAAAAACGATTGTATAAGTTTTTTGTAACTATAAGAACACCAAAATTATTTTAGAAATACTAAAATATACTGCATAATAATTGTTATTTAAAGAATACTTGCTTCGTTATATAACTATTTTTTTGTTTTAAGAAAAAAACAAGATATAAGTTAGGTTTGCGAGTGTAGTATTACCATTCTCGAGATATGACACAACACTCTCTTTACCTTTTCACTTCGTCGACCTTTAACCCCAAAAATCGAATAGCATCAATCCCTTTATAAACAATATACCCAGCAAAATTTCTGAAATTTTCGATAAATATATAACATAAACATGTTTATAATAAAACACAAACAGTTTTATAAACATTTTCAAATTTAATAACATGTACTGTACTGCACATAATTCTATCTGAAACTTCATAATATTTCTTTTAGTTATATGAAACTCAGTTTTCTAATAGAGCAAAATTAGACCTCAATTTAGAGATTCCAATCGTGCTCTACAGAGGCTGGCTCTATACTGCAAATCTTCAAACAACGAGAGTTATATGTATTAATAGAATATATGCACAAATTTGTGCTTCATTGTGCAATTTAAAAAAATTGTAGAGCTATAAATTTCAACTGTTTGTCCTTCCTTAATCTCGAGAACAGAGACAGATATGTGAAAGTTAAGGTGTTCAAATGTTAAGGAAGTAGGCCCCGATTAACTGTATACGAACTTTCAGTTTACTTCCGAAATCACGTAAATTCAGTTCAAAATTTCCCCCCTGAAAGGAATTAGATTAACGGTGTGACTCTAACAGGAAAAACTATGGTGTTCAGAGTAATGACACCACTAAAATCGAAAGCATTGTGACGATGTCTCAATAATTAATAAATTGCTCGTACAGTATTCTAATTAAAATTGCAATGAGGATGACTTAATCGCAAATTCTTTCTCAACATGTTTATTAAATTTAAATTAATTTATACAATCAACTTGTTATATTTATTATTCGAGCATGTAAACGTTGTAATGATATTTGTTATATATATTCAGAAAGCGGAAATGTCGACATTTCCAATTTGACTCAATAAAAAAAAATATTTTCACAATTTTGGTTGCTGTTTTTCGCTATATAATGCCAGTCATGTGTTTCATAATGTAACCGAGATTGAAAAATTTCGGTTAAACTGTGGAAAATTAATCGGAGTTCGAAGAAAAAAATCAGATTACGTCTTTCATCCCCGCTACATAGCACCACGTGACGTAGCTCTTCCATTGTTTCTGCTGTTTCTGCATGCCCGGGTTCTCTACCGATTTAAACCAATTGTCGTTTCGTCCGATCCACATATCAGCAGTTACACTTAACTCCATTCTCTGATCTTATCACAAAGTTTCAACTTTCATGTAACTACTTCAAAATATGTTTTTAAACGTATCACCGTATTACGTATAAACGTAACGACTCTCCGAGACAATGTTAGAGACAAAGTTCTTTCATTGCAGACTGGACAAAATCTCAATCACGGATGATTTCAACGAGCGACTTTGACTTAACCAACGCCTTTCTCACTTAAATGCCGACTGACTTTATTGTTATAACGTTCCTATTTTTAGTTCAATTTAATTTTACTTCTATTTAATTTTACTTCTTTATTACACTTTTCTTTTTTATCTGTACTTTTTGTCAATTTTGTTTTTCTCTAAACAATAAATTACTTTCATCTATATATAGAAAATTGCTTGTTCTGACTGACTGAATGAATGACTCACTAATTCATCATCGCCCAGAGCAAACCGCTGGACCTAAAGAGGTGAAATTTGGTACACAGTTAGGGTACGTCATGAAAACGCACACTAAGAAGGAATTTTTCGAAATTCCCAAGTGGGGAAAGAGAGAGCATTAAGGCTTAACCGAAATAACGGCTTCTACTGTGCTATTTTAGATGCGATTTTTTGTTTTTATCTGCGTTTTAGTAGGGTATGTCATGAGAATGCACACTAAGAAGGGATTTTTAGAAATTCTCTAGTGGGGGTGAGAGGGAGAATATATAGTCTTCATCAAGTACTTAAGTGTATTAAATTAATAACATTTCAGACATTGTTATAAATATTTTTATCCATTTCGATTTTAAAAATGTTCGAACCGTTTTAAATTCGAATTTGTTATTTCGTATTCGTATTGTATGCGTTTTAGTAGGGTATGCCATGAGAATGGACACTAAGAAGGGATTTTTCTAAATTCTCCCGCGGGGGGAGAGGGAGAGGATTAAGCTTAACCGGAAGAATGGCTTCTACTGTACTATTTTAGATGCGATTTTTTGTTTTCAACTACGTTTAGTCTTCATCGAGTACTTAGGTGTATTAAATTGATCACATTTCAGACATTGTTTAAATATTTTTATATATTTCAATTTTAAAAATGTTCGAACTGTTTTAAATTCGAATTTGTTATTGCGTATTGGTTCGATTATAGAACGATTGTAAACGTTCCAAAAAATTGATCAAATTGAAAATAGTTCGTTTGATTCTCAGCTATTCTCTTCAGCGGTAGGTGTTATATAACAATTACTATGGTTATTGAAATATTGAATGTAAATGGGGTTTGCTTGCAAAACCTTCGCGGACGAAGTCGCGGGTAACAGCTAGTTTGTGACATGTCACTGCTCAAACTACTCGTCCAAGCTAACTGCTTCGAGAACATCATCTCGAGTTTGTCGATGTCACCGATATAGTAATAATTTTAGAAATTTTTTTTACCTTGCAACAACTCTAGTTTATAACCTTTACCATACATATTATTTTTTCAGATCCATCCAAAGAAGATGTGGTAAAGTTTTCCAAACCTGATGTTCGTATAATTTTTATTGTTTAATAATAATTGTTTACAGTTTTTGATGATTTTTTTAAATTTTTAGTATCTTTCAAGTGATTTTGTGATTTCTCCGAATGAAATACATAAACATATAACATTTCCTTTTTCCACGCTCTGTAAGTACAAGAAATTCAGGTAAGAAATGAAAAACAATTTCATTATAACTATAAAATGTGTTTAACTAATCAATTACCATAATAGTACTTTATTCAGTAATACATACAACAACTATATTTAATCACAATTATTAATACAGAAAGCAGGTATACATGTTATATATATATTACTATATTCGTCAACATACAAAATTCGAAAACTAAACCAAACATATATGCTTATTGCAGAATAATATAATTGTTTGTTTTTTTTATATACAGATTTATTTTTAATATATTTAATTTAAAGAAAGAAAAAGCTAACTTCATTAGAATTAGAATTTATTTCATGTACTTTTTAAACACTTTACAGTGTAGAGTGCGTTGCTACGTTACCTATAGTAACCTTTCCTAATCGTCAAAGTTAGTGTTATATAAAAGAAATATTAAAAGAAATAGTAAAATACTGTTTTAAACGATAGTTGTTTCATCGAATCCCGTTTACCGGTGCATTATATCAATAGAGTGTAAGATACTTTCGAAATAAAGAAATTTTTCGTATGTCTAACCTAGTGTAACAGCTATTCGTTTTATTTTTTAAAAATCAAAACACTAAAGTATCGTGCGCATAAAAATAAAAAATTCCTGTTATATCATAGCTTTTGAAACTGCGATTAGTTTCCATTCACTCTAAAATGTTATGACTCAAGGATTTTTCAGTAAAATGAAGTGTCTTATCTCCCATCTTTTAAATTGAAATATCACTTTTATATAACTAGCATATTAAAATTACTGTAAACAAAATTATACATTTTTGACGTAAGTTTGCTAAAATCATTCGATAACAATAATATTCTTACCTCACATTTTAATGGATTAAATCGTTATTCGAAGAAATATAGAAATAAAAAATATTGGCCTTGGAAAACAGTAAACAGGATTTTCCCATTTTATCTCTTTCACACTTTTATGTCTTATTTTTAAAAATAATTTTACGTAATATATCGTTTCTTAGATTCACGTAGGTATTTGCGCCATTAATAAAATGCTACTCTTGTATATTTAACTAATTTTTATTTTTTTTAATTTAGATGTAAATTAAACAAACTGAATGGAACTGAATTCAATAATTTTGTGGAACAAGTAAAAAATGGGGTATGTTAAACAATTCGTATTTACATAAACTTTAATATATTCTATGAGTTTTTTGTTTTTGTGTAACCTAACAAAAATGCCTTGATTAACTTTATCGAAATATCGCCAGTTTATTATTAAGTAGCGTTATATTTCCACTTTTAAAGAGGAAAAAGAATATTAATGCCTATTTTTCTATTGTGCGAAAGTAACTAAATTTAATTTGTTACATTTTTTCATTACTGATTTATAAATTTTAAGCGAAAAATTAATTTCTCGTGTTTAACTTTATCATGAAATTTAAAAAAATATATATTATGTTAAATTACTTTAACTCGTTAGTATATTTATTTGCTGAGCGTGACAGTTGTTCACAACTAAATAAATAAAATAAGTAATGCTTGTAGAATTTCGCCGGATGATAATTTATTTTTTAATCAAAAAAGACACAGTCTGCTCAAAATTTCCTTTTTGAAACCACCTTCTTTTTTTTGTGTGTTTTTAAAGGAATGTTTTAGCCAGATGACCTAGTAGCCTACAAAGAAAGGTCCGGTCGTCGATGGTGTTCTGGAACACATGATCAGAAGAAATGGTGGTTTCAAAAAGAAATTTTGAGCAGACTGTGTCTTTTTTGATTAAAAAATAAATTATCATCCGGCGAAATTCTACAAACAAAACTTTTTTAGAAATAAATCGTCACCAGAGGGATAAGACCAAATCTACATTTAACAGCGCATTTATCAAGTGGATATAAAGGACTGAAATTCCCTAACTGGAAAGGATGCAAGTTTAAGACGTCTGTAAGACCGCCAGTTCCAATTCTTTACTTTTTAATGTTTTAATTGGATTTTTTTGTGTGTTTTTAAAGGAATGTTTTAGCCAGATGACCTAGTAGCCTACAAAGAAAGGTCCGGTCGTCGATGGTGTTCTGGAACACATGATCAGAAGAAATGGTGGTTTCAAAAAGAAATTTTGAGCAGACTGTGTCTTTTTTGATTAAAAAATAAATTATCANATTCGTTTAAGAAAAAAGTGTAGTATTTCTCGGAAGTCACATTATTTCAGTTCAAAAATTTTCTTTGAAAAGTGATCAATAAATGTGGGGAACGACTGGATTGCTAAAAATCATTGTACAGGAGCATCTCTGTACTAATTTCAAAGTAGAAAGCGTGTATTTTACATCCAATAAATAAAAAAAAAGAATTAAAATTTGCAGACTCGCATTTTGACAATTTTAAAATAAACGTTTTCTATTCAAATATAAATTATTTTTATTTGTTCTTTACGAATGCATTACCAGAAACATAATTATTATCACTTCGTAAACTATCAATGTTACGTTTTAACAGGACGCCGACATCACCGACCAGTCCCAGTTTATTAATGCTGATATGAGTGATGTTGTGGAGTTTACTCCAATTAACATATTTTTACCTTTTCAATTTGTCATTAAAAACAAGAATCTAGAACTTTCTTGGAAATCACTAATTTCTCCGTTCTCTTTTTGGGTAAGTAACGCTTAAAAATTTAATTGATACAAAATTTTAAATATTACTTCAAACACAGAAAACCTTTCATATAAAGGTGTGGCTGGTGATTTTCTTCTGTACTTTGGTCGCTGGAATACTCATATTTATAATACTGAGTTACGACAAATCACCAGAAGACAATAACAAAGATTGGAATAAAAAAAGATTCGTTTGGTTTCTGTTTGGAAGTTATCTTAACCAAGGTAAGAATCAACGTAACACAAGACAATATTTTCATTTAAAAACTGTATTTGGTGCACATTAGATTTTTTATATTTATTTGAGGAATCGACTTCAAAGTCGTTAAACGCTCATCCTCCAGAGTGGCCTTGGTCTTCTGGATTCTTCCGGTTTTGATCATATGTTGGGCTTATGGTGGAACGTTAACTTCATTTATGATTACCAAGGAAAAACAGCCATTGCCAAAAACGTTTGAAGAATTAGCATCAGCTGTTCAGAAAGGAGAATTTACTTGTACTGCACCTGATCTCCCGTATGTGATGAACTTCTTTAAGGTAAGTTGCTGTTCGTAAATTCATAAAATAATATCTCACGTAAAATATTTTAAATTTCTTTATAAATACAGTAAAATCCGTCAAGTGTACAGAGATATTTAGGTAGTGTTATCGAAGTTGTGGGTTTTCCGTAGCTTTAAAAGTGCATAAATTGCTTCATTAAAAATTCAGAAATCTAAAGCTGTTTTCATATCAACAATTTATTTTTATTGTTTTATTTGAAGGTAACATTTTATTTCACAAAGATCATATCTGTCTTGAAAACAACGAGAAACTTTAATAATTTTGATGCTTTCATATGAGTATCTTCTTGTTTTATTTAATTTGTTTTTTTTTCTATTTTTATTGTGTTATCTTTATTTCTTTCCTCATTTAGATATCATTTTAACAAGTTAAATTTCCAATTTGATAAACACTTTTTGCTATAAATGCAAAAGGTCTGCTGAAAATTCTGTTACAAATGTTAGTTTAAATTTTCACTTTCGCTTTTACAATAACAATTCGTAATCTGTTCACATTTGCGGATACAGAAAACAACCGCAGAAGACCCGAAGCTTTTTACTATAGAGTGTAAAAGCTAGTTAAATAATTGCGTATATACCTTTTGTGAAATTATGTGACCCGGAAAAATATATCTGGAAGCATTGTAATTAATGAAAAAGAGTGATATTAGGTCTGATGGTTGCTAACACAATTGCTACATATTAATTAAAAAAAGAGAAATTTCTTCAAACAATTAATGGGTACGGATTCCGTGATGGTTTTCGATTGATTTAACTCGATGGAAAACGGTTATGTTCTTAACTGGAAAAAAAACAAGATTCTAAAAACACATCCACCAGCTAAAAACGCACGTACTTTTCTTTGTAGGAAAACTGACTGGTCATGGCAGTCCAATCATATTGTCAACATTATCTCAGAATGGTTCAGGCAAACGAGATTCAAGTCATGAATTAGTCAGTCGAGGTACCAGGTTTGATTTCTATGGAAAATAAATGAATATTTCTAGTAAGGTCAGTAATGGCAAATAAAAAGCAATACGATAACACGATTGACCCGAAGACTTAATTCATTGAAAAATAGAAAAAAGTTCCTCAACATTTTCTTTAACTCGATCGACTGTTAAAGACAGATTTTTTAAACCAATCGTAAACAAATGACGATTTTCTTATTGTCAATAAAATGATTTTACTATTTATATTAGAAAGCTTTGTGTATAAATTTAAAAGCACAATGTAATATTAAAAATGAAATTCGGCCATAATCCATTTCCCCGTCTTGAAATATATTTTATATACCAAATGTAAAGTACTTATTATTAAATAACACACCTTACAGCTGAACGAAGACTTTTACAAGAGATATATTTATTACACAGAAGTAATTCAAAATTCAAATTACTGTATAATAAATTAATGTACTAATTTATTACACAGAAATACCCCGAACATAAGCGATAGGTGGCACCGAGCGATACCGTAAGTGGAATTCGCGTAAGTCGGGGTATAATTTCTCAATGTGTGTAAAATGCAAGTCGGGTGTATGTAAGCTAATAAATGTTCTCGTTAATTTTATATCGTCTTTTGATTCGTTCATTGTTACAAGAAATCACCACATAGAGTCTCTGAAGGCTCCGTAGATATAACAAACACATCCGAACATGTAAGCCGAACAATAGTGTGAGGGGAATGAGTAATCCAGGGTTGCGTGGCGCTCAAACAAAAGACGAATCGACGAGATTTGAAAATCGCGTAACTCCGGGTACGCGTAAGTCGGGGTAGCGTAAGACGAAGTATTACTGTACAGTAATAATTAAATGTATAATATAAAAATAACATAAATTTCGATTATTAAAAATAAAAAAATCGGACATTTTCTAGAATCGAAAATTGGACGATTGACGTAGAAATAACGTGAGACAAGTATAAAAAGTGTATTCTTATACGACGTCAAACGGTAATTTTTTACGTCAGAAATCAAATTGAGTTGATGGTGTCGAAATAAAAAAACTAATTCCAAAACCAAACAAAAAAAATTATTTGTTGTAAAATATTTCGATCCTCGAGAACTTTCTTTGAATCACCGAGAATCTAATCGAAAGAGATATTCATTAACCACGGCTTATTCAATAGTAGGAAATTTGAGAAATTTCAGAGGAAAACAGAGTCGCGTACGCGTTTTGAAACGTTAAAGTAACGTTGGGTTTCATTACTCTTCGAGAACGAACTAGGAGAGTAAGAATCCAGTCAATTATAAATAAGTAGGAAAAAGTATTTAGCTTATTTCATGAAATTGTCTCTTTTTAAAATGCCAGTAATGCATTCGAAATGTCGTTTCGTAACAATATAAATCAATTTATATTAAATTTTTTAAAAACCTCTATTTTCAGAATTCCAAACTAAGTTATTTGAAAATTTTATATGAAGAAATTTTAAGCAATGATATCATAGATACATACGATTTGTTTATGAACGGTAACGATGAATCCTTCGATTACACTCGTGTTGCATACATTTACAATATGGGTTTCATGAAAATTTCTGATTTCGAAACCGCCATGGATGTGACAGCGTCTGACGATGTATTATTTTCCATGCCTTCAGCATTCGTTATGAGAAAAGGATTTCCCCATAAAGAATATTTCAACAATATGTAAGTTCTATTTTAAGTATACGAATTCTTAGATTAAAAAAGTCGTAATTACACTTTATATTTATTTCAGAATGTACAATATATTCGAAAGTGGCGTTCAAGATCATGATACAGAAGTTGACACGTGGAACAATCCGCTTACGAAACATATTAAAGAGAGAGTTAGTATGAGTAAAGAAACTAAGTCTAATGTTGACCCCTTGGTTTTAAGACATTTTTATGGAGCCTTCGCAATTCTCGTTATCGGTTACCTTCTCTCGTTCGCTTGCTTCCTTGTCGAATTAATAATTGGAAAAACGATGAAAAGATTCCAAATTTAAATTTGTTAATCTATAATATTCACTTTCATCTCCATGTTCTTTGTTTCCTCCGAATAATCGAACATTTGATTTATCGAAAGTTTTGCGTTTGGTTTTAAATATTCTATAATTTTTCAATATTAAGTGAGAAAGTTATATTCTGATGTTTTGTAATTTTCTATTCTCTAAACTGACGCCATGAAATTATCTTATAAAATAAAACTCTTCACCTGTAAACTGAATTTCAGTGTTATATTCGAAAGATGATTACAAATCATTTATTAGATCAGATACAAATTCCACAAGGTGATATTCGAATTAATAATTAATATTAATTTTCACAGCCATAATTTTATATTCACGATTTCTATCTTTTAATTCTACTGATATAATTGATTTTAGTTTACTTTTTATATATCCTGAGCGTCGACGTCTACATCACTCCTTTAAAATTTTGTTATGGATATTAACTAATTGTAATTTTTATCATTTGCTTTGTTCAGATTACGGCAGTGCGTAAATTCATTTTAATGTCGTTAATAAGAATATTGAATTTTAGAATGTGAGATGAGGTGAAAAATTAAATTTATCATTACTGAACGAAATATTTAAATATTTAATTACTAGTTTGTATTGTTCATATATAGTTCATAATCAACAGAAAAAATTATTAAAATTTGCAATCACAGCTACACGCTTTTAATATGCGATATGTTAAATAATGTTTAGTGTAATAAAGTGAAAGTAAAATTTTCCTGTTTTCTCACTTCTCTCGTCTAGACGCTCACCTGTATATTTATAAAAGTCAAGAGCTTATAAGTAGTCGAACATAATATGGGCATTTTGGCCGTTTACTTTAATCAAATGAAATACGTATAATATTTCTTTAATAAATAAAAGCAGCCTTAAAATAATTTTTATAATAAAAACAACAATAATTTTGAAAGGGTATATAGGACATTATCGTATAAGGGTATAATCGTAATCAAGGAAAAATCAGTCATTCTGGAATTGTGCCATTAAAAGTACGTGTATTTCTAGTTTATTCAGATCGCAAAACGGTAATTGCTTTTTTGTAGTTAGATTGACGACACACACACACACACATTTATATATTATATATTCATTATAGCACTTTGCAGTACCGTTTATCTATTTATCATTTGTATGTGATTACAAAATATTTATAGAACATTGCAATTATTTTTAATCAAAACCTATTTTTTGTACATTAGTGATACAATTAAACATCGTCATTATCCTGGTAGTGTAATGCTAGTACTGTGTTAGAAATTTTATATAAAACTTCTAGAACAGATTTGCTGCGCTAATCGCTCAAATCGTTTCTTGTAACTTTCCGAAGTAAATGGCATTAAACAGAACACAATCGGGTCTTTCTGAGGAGGAAAATTTGCTGAACATCCCTGGTTAATGAGAATAGATTTACTGCAACACAGCACCGATTCTAAGTATTTTATACCTGTATGTAAAGCCACAAATTAACGCTTTTGTCAGCAGTATGTACAAAAGATAGCCTTGGAGATGTAATGATTTGACGTTGTCAGTTTGTACGTAATTTGCAATTGAGGAATAGTAATACGGTATTTACACTACGGGATTCAAATGAAAGTTAAAAATATTTTAACCAATTGGTAATTGCGTTTTTTTTCTAATTTAATCATAAGCATTTGCCAATGTCTCCTATGAGCGAGGCCAGCACTGCTACAAAACATAAGAAATCTGAACGCTTGAAATATCTTGTAACAGAAAACTTAAAGTAAACGCATTACTTGTCATCAGCAAAATTCCGGTTTTAAACAGATTCATTTTCGAAGTTATTGCTCTCAAGCTGGAATAGAATTATGCTGACTTGACTTTCGATCCAGTGCAACTTCATAACCTTGCAAACATATGGTAACATTATTTCTTGTACAAAAAACAGTTACAATAGATAGAAAAAATGTAAACATTTATTATAGTCCGTAACACTTTTTTCCTTTTTGTCAGCATTATAACTTTTATAGTTTTATTGTTATCACGATCATTTTGATTACGCTTTATTCTGCTCACTATGTGTGTTAAATTCACGTGTTTACATATCAATGTTATTGGCGTTAATAATGATTAATAAAGCACAGTTTTAAATCTTACACGGGTCTGGTTGTTATTCATTACATCTGATGCGCAATCTTACGGTAAAAATATTTATAAAGTAGAAATGTTACAGCCGGATAATTTTTTGAATAATATAATAATAACTAATTGTTGAATTCTAATGTGTTTAGACTAAACGTAATTAAAATCACTTGATAATGTAAAATTAAATACAGTAGTTATAAATGTATGCCTATTCTATGCGTTAGTAGTTACGATACAAGTAACTTCTTTCGATGTTACTGTGAACCCGACGGTTTAGGGGCCCGCATTATTATAGATTTGTAAATATTGACTTATTTTTTCGAGAGCGAATTCTTCTATCGGCGAATGTAACCATCCACGGATAGAAAAATTAGTGAATAATATCGGCTCGAATCTCACCTCGGTTTTCAACATGTAGATGGGAAAGTTGACGGATTGTTGCGAAAGACTATCGATCCATTATTACTAACTGTTCCAATAAAGAACAAGACGATGCCTGCGCTAATCGATACAGGAAGTTTCATCAGTTTTATATCCCAAAGACTATTATAAACTTTATTCAAATACTTTCAATACCAATCCGATGTGAAGATTATTACTACAGCTGCAGGATCTACCACTAGCATTACTAATGTATTAATTTCCCTTAAAATCGGAAGTTTGACAAAATGCATTACTTTATATCTACTATTCAGGTATTACTCTTACTTAATTTTATCTTATCGAGACATTAGAAAATTCAGTCTTGTGATAGATTCTAGTCTTAATCAGATCTCTCAAAATCATACTATCCTAACATTACATACTATTACTCTGAAGTACGTTCAAATCGCTCTAGTTCCACAAATAGTTACCATATTAGACATATTATTCATTCTTGTAACAGCATAAGTAACAATAGCAATAGCTTATATAAGATAGATCAGAGGGAGATTCCTCAGGCTCTTAACCTTGTCTTCCTACCTCCTTTGGCTCAGAATGCAGCAGGAACTTGTAGGGGTAGGGATAGTTCTACTTCATTAAAAGAATCTCTGCTAACTATTTTTAACATTCGAGATGTTTTTAATCCTAATCTGAAAGGTAAACAGAAGCAGTAGCTAAAGAGTTGTTATTTTAAAATTTTGGAAAGTTTTTCTGCACAGAAGTTTTCAGTGCCAGCCCTAAAATAGCTTTCCCTAGAATATTACTTAAGGACGAAAGGCCCATAACTCTCAAATCTTAAAGAACATATTACCGTGATAGAGAAAAGATTGATAGATAGGTGGAACTATTGATAAAATCGGGATTAATTGAACCATCGTCGTCCCCGTACGCTGCCCCAGTCACATTAGCTAAGAAAAGAGATAAGAGGAAAACTAGACTATGTATGGATTATAGAAAGTTAAACGAGATGATTAAAATTAACAATTAACCTATTCTCAGAATAGATGAGCCGCTAGATAGACTTATAGGTGCGAAAATATTTTTTGCCATAGATATTCGGTCAGCCTATTGGCAGGTTCCTCTCTATGCTGAAGACAAAGAACTAACTGCTCTTGTAACGAATTCTGGTCACTTCCAGTGTAATCGTTTACCATTTGGCATAAAGACTTAAATGTAGATTTTTTTAGCTAGTTTTAAAAAATGTTTTAAATAAATATACATTTTCTTTTTTCATCAATTATTTTGATGACTTGTTAATTCAAAGTCAAAACGTGGATGAACTCCTAAAACATTTAACACGAGTATTTGAATTATGTTGAAGGGAAGGTCTCTACTTAAATTTTAATAAATGTCAGTTTGTTAGATCTGAGATTAATAACTATGGGTTCAACATCAAACCAGAAAGTTACTCCCCCTCATTATCAAATATAGAAACTATACAAAATTTAAAATGTCCAACTAATATGAATTACAGGATGTTTAGGGTCTATAAACCATTACCATCAATTTATTCCAGATTATGCAAATTTAAGAGCTCCTTTGAATAAGCTTCTAAAGAAAAATAAAAATTGGACTTGCACGACTAAATGTCAGGAATCTTTTGAAAAATTAAAACGAGCACTTACCTCCAAACCCATCTTAAACATGTATAATCTTTTGCTTCCTACACATCTTTATACAGTTGCTGGTGGCGATGGTATAGGAAGTATCTTGAAACATGAACACCCTATTAAATAATTATATCCTATAGCCTATTTTTTATGTCTTTACTTGAATATGAAAAAAGATACACCATTACTGAAAGACAATGCCTTGCCATTGTAGCATTTACTGAAACTTACACTTTTATTTTCATGATGTCTGTTTCACCATACACACTGATCATCAAGTTTTACAGTGGCTGAAAAGTGTAAAAAACCTATCTGGAAGGTTATTTAGATGGTATTTGAAACTGAGCATGTATCATTATGACATTATACATCAGAAGGGAAGCCAGAATATAGAAACTGATTATTTATCCAGAACCCCGTGAGCCATTTTTTTAGCACTGTGGAAGTCCTTTTCAACCAGGATACCTCATTACTCACCTGTTCTTCCGAGTTCGCTTAAGTTTTTCCGAGATCGTGAAGATGTAATCTGTATCAGAAAGAAAAGATTTACAAAGTCATACCTCCATCACTTCAGTACAAGGTGCTATCCAGGGCACATGCACACTATGGTCACCCAGGTATAACACAAATGTTGAAACTAATCAGTCCACGTTACTATTGGCCGAATGTCATCAACGATGTTGTAGAGTTTGTTAAACATTGTGATATTTGTCAGAAAGCAAAGACACACAACCATAAAATGTTTGGCTTCTTAGGTGACTTACCTTCATCAAAAGCTCCATTTGACATGTTATCTATGGACACTGTCTCTGGAATGCAAAGGTACAAATCTACGAAAGACTATTTTCATGTCGGCATCAATCATTTTTGTAGGTTTGCTTGGTTTTCCCTTCCAAATTTACTTCTATAAACGCCTACATAGATTGTCTAGGCAAAATATTACAAACATGGCAGCCCAAAACATCTACTAACAGATAGAGCACCTTCATTTACTTCTTCTAGATCTCAAAATTTCAAAGGAATCGGTAGGAACAAACGAACATTACATTTTTATTTATATAGATAGATAGAAGATGATCTGCTTTAGTTCATCTTCACAAAAAAACAAACTTAGATCGTCGTACTTGTAGCGTCATCTGTTGGACATAAAAGCCTTAACCCTAGATGATATCTTTTAGCTTATATGGATATTCAACAAAATTAAAAATGATAACTGAAGTTGTAAAACTAAAACAAAACTATAAATAGTAAATCAGCATAATTAACGACTCCTTCTTGACAATTTATATAATTGGTAGTTTTACACTTTACTTTCTGGTTAACAAATTATTTCAGAAATATAATTTTAATCTCCTTGATGTTTTCATATTAATTAACTTTACCAAAGATAAAACAGAATACATAAGTTGGATGGTGGAGTGATGGATGCCGCCACCCCGCGGATATTATGTTTTTTTTGTTATTTTCTCATATTTATGTTTTACAAATTTATTATTGTTTAATACAGTATATATTAATATTAATAAGTGCCTACTATTTCAATTCACATACTTTGCACAAAGGACAAGGGCCTCGCAAAGATCTGCCGCCCAGGGCCTCGCAAAGATCTGCCGCCCAGGGCCTCGCAAAGATCTGCCGCCCAGAGCCTCGCAATGGATAAGGCCGCCGCTGATGCGAATGTATATACAACATCTTAAGCGTTTACTCTTCATTATAATGCTAGTGGCTACATCCACAGCGAATGTAGGTTTGCACGTTCTAATTCGGGCCTTCTAATATCGATTCTAGTTACACCACTAACTCCATATTATAGGCTAGATTGTATTTCCAGCTCCGTATGTAATTCATTTGTAGACTGTAGTACTTCTTTCATAATTTCTAAAATTTATAAACATTTTAAACAAATTTAAATTATTTTAAAGAAAAATTTGATACTGTAAAAAATGTGTATTTACGACAAAGTTTATAGAATTACATGACATATTTTTTGTAACGAAGATTAATTTCTATATATGTATAGGTTCATCACGTGTTAAGCTAGCCTATGGAAAAAGGACGAGGTTCAGTAGAACTTCTGATTCCTTGCGTCATTCAGATATTCTGTTCAACTCTGTACCCTTCGTAATGAACGGAATTGTAACGGATATTGCAATTCTTGACACCCACCGACCTTGATTGAATGTCTAAATAAAGTTCACCTAGGAAAATTAATTTTGTTATTTAAAGTTAATTTCCGATAATTTTGATTTAATTATTTGGTTTGTGAATCGTTTTCATGACTTTTTTAAAACATACTTTAATAGAAATTATCTGTTAATTGGATTTTTTAAGTAGTTAATGAGGTTTCTTGATCCAAATTTTGGTTTTTTGATTGGCTAATTGGGTTTTTTTAATTTAAATTTGGCTAGTTTTAATTGGGTAACAGAATTTTTAATTCAAATTTAGCTATTGTTGTTTGGATAATTGGATTTTTTGTTCAAAAATTTTTATTTATTAATAATGAGATTTTTTAAATCTGTATTTCATTACTTTTGATTGGATAATGGAACTTTTTTAAATACAAATGTTAGTAGTTTTGATATTGGGTGGTAAGATTTTTAAATTAAATATAATTATTTTGATTAGCTAACAGAATTTTTGAATCATATTTTAATTTTTGATCCAATCTACAAACAAATTAGCCACCAAATTCGATGAGTTTAAAATAATTATATCTACGGCGAAATAACATTAAAAATTAACATTTATACAATTATACAATCGAATAATTGTACAATTGTTTCAAATATCATTCACAATGTAACAAAGAATTATAATAAAGTGCAGTAATTCAAAGAAATATTATTGGAATTATTATCAATTTATTAATTTAATTTCTTTTAAAATTTTATTTAAATAATTAAATTATTTAAAATTTTATGAAAAGTCATCTGATACGCTTAATTTGTAAAATCGCAAATCATTATTATTGGCTAAAAATATCAAAACAAATAAAATTAATCTATTTAAGAATTTATAATCAATTTTAGCAATTAATTTGAATTAATTTATTTATAGTTCAAATACGAAAATAAATATACTCGTTTGAGTGTAAGTTTATTATTCAATACAGTATATGAATTTTTTTAAATATTTAAAAATTTTATTAAAATAATTAATTTATAAAGTTTTTAAAATAATTTTATACACGTTATTATAAAATTATAAAAGAAGAATAGAAGAATAAAGAAAAAAGAAGAATTTAGAAAAATACTATAAAAGAGTATTCTTCTAAAAAAAATAAAATATATGTTGTAATGTGATAAAATTTGATTT
>NW_019385300.1:0-2533 GCF_000671375.1 Centruroides sculpturatus | reverse complement strand
AAGAGAAATATGTTTAGAATAATTAATTTATTTATTTTATTTTATGAAATATATAACAATTGAGATTTTCTTAAAATGGTTCAAATTAAGTTAATTTTATTAAAATTTAATTTCAAATGATAACAAAAAATTAATTTAAAAATATTGTAACAGAGTAGTTTAATTTATTTTTACGTCATTTTATTTATTTACTTATTTTTATTTTTTTATTTTTTTTACAACCGTTATTTAAATCGACCAATTAGCATCGTCTATCTTTTAGCCCGAGACTTGACTTTGTACTAGACGTTATTAAAGATGGTGGACGATTAGCGGTTTGTAACGTGTATATATAAGAGAAACATTGCCGTAATCCAACAGAATCGATTGGCACAAACCATAATTACGGCTTTGGTTTTAGCAAGGTGAGTTAAGTAACATTCATTTGCCGTTTTCACAAGTTTATTCGTGTATAAATTACCGATTATTTAATTAGTGTAGTTGAACACGTTTTCCATTTTTTAAGGTTAACAGCCTTTAAATTATCAATCTTTGTTCAGATTTGTAGATGTTTTGTCAGTTTTAATTATGTCTTTTTTTCATTTAACGAGTAAATTTTATTGAGATTTCGTGTATAACATGTTTGAATCTTTAGTAAATTAAATGAAACAAAAAAAAAATTTTGGTAGAAGTTTCAGGTAATTTATATGTACAGTACGTAATGTAAATATCTAAAAGTAACCTCTTACCAAAATTCGAAGATCAAACTTTTTCATGTTAAGGAGTCATTAACATTGATTTTAAATATTATAAAATTGATTAATGTATTACCTAACATAACATTAACAAAACTGTATTAAATATATCAAACAACAACTCAGTTCGTGTAGCCAACATAATATAAGATATATTTTCAGTCAAACATTTGACAATCCTTAGCTTGTTAAAACTTATTTAACAAATTGGAATAGTGTGTATTTATTTTTAATAAACAAAGAATACTGAAAGTATACAGTATATATATATAAACTAGTGAGCAGTTTTAAAGACTAGCAAAAGTTAAATAAATTGTTAAATAAATAGATAACAACTTCCATTAACATTCTCTAGAAAAAGTAAGTAGTAGTAATAGATGGTAGTACAGTAGAACCTCGAAAACTCGGCTCTCGATAACCCGGCACTCCTGATAACTCGGCCCCACCCTAACAGGGCAAAAAAATCCTTAGTTAATTAATTTTCATTATAGACAGCTTTATAAAAGTATAAAAACTCTCATAAAGTATTTTTCTGAGGTCTGTCTTATCAGGTAAATTACTGTNAATATATAGTATACAGTATATGTTTTATTGAATATAAAAATAAATGTATTGTATGTAAAACATACAATACAGCTTAAAAACATTTAGAAAATCATATACAGTAGTAAGCATAATATAATACTGTGCATATGTACAGTACAGTATTTATAAAGTTTTGAAGTTTTAAATAAAGTTGTTTGCTATGTGTTTCATTATCTTCTGCAGTTCATCTAAATTACTTGCCCAATTTGGGAGCAGGCAATAATATTAACTTGACAATTACTGCTTATTCAAAAATCCATTTAAAGGAAAGTGACTGCAATTTCACTCAGTTTTTTTTCACAGATGCAGAAGTATCTTGTGTGCTTCTCTCCCTTGTCACTAGTGGTGCTGCCACAAACATTGGTACATCACACATCTTATGGCAGTTTTCCGTCTTCTCTTTCTTAATCTATGGCTTCGAGTAGCCCACTTGACTGTTCATGGAGTACTTGATGTTTTGGGGTTATAGGGGCTTTCCCCACTCAGGTGTTGTAGGAAAAACTTACAGGAAAATAGTGACTTTTATTTTCAATACAGATGTTTCCTTGAAGAATTTAAACTGCTTGTTGAAATTCTCTTTTAATATACAGTGGTACCTCAGGTTACGAACGCCCCAGCATACGAAATTTTCAGGATACGACATGAAATTCGAACATATTTTTGCTCCACGATACGAACAAAAACTCACCATACGACGTTACATTAGTTCGCATTTTTCATTTGTTTTTCTTACTACAGTTATTTTCTTTAATGTATTACTTGGCTTTAATTTGAGTATGTTTTTCGCGTTGGAACGAATTATTTGGTTTAACATGTAATCGTATGGGAAAAGATGATCCCACCTTACGACATTTTCATGATACGATCTCAGTTTCGGAACGGATTAAATTCGTATCCTGAGGTACCACTGTAGCTGCTATTTTTTTCAACAATGCTGTACTTTGACTTAGCCATTGCAGGTGTATTATCTATAACTAAACATGCCAGTTTTGACCAAGACAATTTTTCTTCCTTATAAATTGCTTTAATTTTGTCATAAAGCTGTAAAACTATTGATACTACAGTAGCTTTTGTTGTATTAGTTGACACACTTCAGTTATTTTAAGATTTTCATCTACCTCACAAATAATAATCTATATATATAAAAACGGACGTGTGGTCCCTATATTTCACTTTTCCGCAAAAACTACACATCGCACGTGAATGGTGTTTGT
>NW_019385299.1:330316-402869 GCF_000671375.1 Centruroides sculpturatus | reverse complement strand
ATATGATGATCGCTGACCTAAGCTAAATTCCTCGGCCCTTGATAGTTTGGGCATCGTCTTATAGGGAAGATATGTGCTAAAACTGTAAAACTTCGGCGAAAATTTATACCTGGTCATATCTGCCGAATATACGGTAATTAAAGTTTTGAATAAACTGAATCAACTAAATTTTCATATTAGATTATTTAGAAAACAATTATTATTCGAAAAATTGACCGTGTTTTAATTTAAAGCCTGTCATTGAGTTGTCTACGACTTTGAAAATCGCTGAATTTAAATCGGGCGAACACTCCAAAAATATCTGCAGAGAGCTGGTCTGTCTGGGATAATTCGGGCACCGTCCTCACCATCCTGCCCAACCCAGGATAGACATGGTTCAAAAGGCCCACTTACAACCCAAAGGCAGTAGGAGCCAAATGACAAAGTAAATTTACATTAATTATTTTTCGATTTATTCATTATATTAAAAATATTTTTTAACCCAAATTTTATCTTTAGTTTATAGAAACCTCAACATCAGGTTTACAATTGTATATGCTATCCTACAATGACAATACATGCTTAATTTGAATCGGTCTTTTAAAAAAAAAATTTTACATTAATTAATTTAGAAGTTTAGTGTTGTGTTGCAAATTATATAATAGGCCTATTTAATTATTTGTACAATTTAATTAAAATATTTCAAACTATGTATTAATTATTACTAATCCTTCTGTAAAATATTATTTTCTTTTGTGTACCAATGTGCAAAAATTTTGTTTACAATAGTCCTATTCTATTATTTGTATGATTAAATTTGAATTTTCCAAATTATGTAGTAGTAATTATTTATTTATTTATTTATAAAATGTTTTATCTTGTGTGCAACAATTTTCAAAGAAATTTTGTATTTCTTTTCATTGAAACCATGTCTTTATTTTCTTTTTGCAATTCACAATGAAGTGACATCCTAATACACTATACTTGAGATAACAAATTCATATTGACAGGAAAATTTAAAATGAAAAAAACAATTAAATAAATGGCTGTATAGAAAATATAGTGTCTTAGAATAGCACTTTATCATTCAAAAAGAAATTTTCTTTGTAAATTTATATTCTGGAAGAATTTTGGGTTCTAAAAGTATTCTGCATCCCTGGCTAGATGGCTGAAGTAATTAATGCATCAACATCCACTCTGGGGAACCTGGGATTGGATACAAATAGTCAAAAACTTTGGGGATTTTTTGGAAGTTATCTGTCCTGGATACATTGAGCCCCATGCCTTATCATTATTGTGGGCCCAACCAAACCATGGTGAGAAGGATTAACAGATTCAATTAGTGCCAACAAAGTAGAGAGCATCAAAAATCAAAAATGAAAGTTTACAAAATCATTAGAAACAATAAGAAAATTGTTCAATGTTACTTATTTAGACTTCATTCATAAAGTGTAATAATCTTACTATCCTATCATCTATACTAATTTGAAAGTGTCATTCTATGTCTTTGTTTCACAAGCATGATAAAGTGCATTCAATCAGACACTGGGCAGCTTTTTATCCTCTATTTGTTCTTTTTTAGTTGATATACATTTCGGGCCCACAATGCCCCTCCTCAGTCAACTTCTGTCCTGTATTACACATTAGCTAATTTTGAGTGATGTTCTAACATAGTTTATTAAAATTAGGTGTATGCATGATTATAGATTTTTCTTTTCCTTTCATTCTGTTGTGTTCTTTTAAGACAATTAAAAGATTGTAAATTATTAAAAGACTTTTTGTTCTTAACAAGAAGTCTTTTCATCAACAATACACATTTAGTTTAAACATTCCAGAAGGTTTCTTGTAGAAAGGAAACTTTCCCTTCTGCACAAAAAGAAAAACAAAGAACAGAAGAAATCAATAATGTAGTTTATTCAATTCCATGTACATGTAACACCAAAAAATATTATATAGGAGAGACTAAATGAAAAATGAAAGTTAGACTTAAGGAACATATAGCAAATTTAAAATACTGCAGGAACAACTCTGTGTTCTATGAACACTGTACACTATATAATTGTAACATAGACAAAAACAATATAAAAATTTCACAATAAGAAAAAGATGAATACAGTAGAAAATTTAAAGAGACTATAGAGATTCTGAATAATAAAAACAGTATAAACAAAAATCTTAACATCAAAATAAATGAGAACTGGTTACAAACATTGTAAAGAAACTGAACATAAAATTAAATAAGTATAAGCTTGGAGTTGGAAATATTAAACATTGTAATAAAAAGAACTATCATAAAAAAGAACTATTGTAAAAAAGATTATTATATTTTCATCATAAATGTATTTAAATTAGTTATGCATTACTAACAATGACCTGTGAAAATTGGGAAAGAAAAATATTGGCAGATGTTATTAAAAAATAATATCTCTTAATGACTTATAATTTTTTGATAATGAAAAATTTGGAAAAATCTAGCTATAGTTTAATCCTCTAAATAAATAGTAAATTAGGAATTTGNTTATAAATAATTTATATTCAAATTACACCAAGACATCGTCAACGTATCTTTTAAAATACATAATTTGTCTTGGTAATTTGGAAGAATAACCGAAAAATTGATGAGTTTATCAACATGATCAACAACAACGATGATGGTCTCATGCTGAAGATTGAAGAAAAATGTGCGTCACGGATACATTTTTTAGATGTTGACATTGAATTTAAAGAAGGACATTTGACCAGTAATGTGTACGTAAAACCGACGCATAGCACTCTGTACATTCCTTCTAACTCTAATGATCCCTACTAATACAAAATGGCTGCCTTCCGTGCCCTTATCCAAAGGGCTTTTCTCTATTGCAGTAATGTGTTGGATAGGCAAAAAGAAATTAATAGAATATTACATTTGATTCTGGTGAAACCGTGTTGTTGGTATTATGCTGTTTCACTGTAGACACACTAAGGCTACGTTACTCAACACTTGGCAGATTATTCACCACTTTATTCAGTTGGGACGCTTTTTACATTTCGCGTTTCGGGCATTGGCTCCTCTTCAGCCAACTAAACGTAAAAAATAATAAAACATGAGAAGAATATACAAAAAAACGCGAGTAAAACATTTCGTAGATAAAACGTTTTTTAAAAAATGGTTCTAAAAAACATACCACAGAGCACAAATCACGAGCGTACAGATGTCGTACAGGATGGACAGTTTCATATTCTATATATCACATGGAGAACAAACAGGGTCGAAGATAACAGCTTGACTACGGGGCTGTCAAATANTTTATTCAGTTGCGACGCTTTTTACATTTCGCGTTTCGGGCATTGGCCCCTCTTCAGCCAACTAAACGTAAAAAATAATAAAACATGAGAAGAATATACAAAAAAAACGCGAGTAAAACATCTTGTAGATAAAACGATTTTTAAAAAATGGTTCTAAAAAACATACCACAAAGCACAAATCACGAGCGTACAGATGTCGTACAGGATGGACAGTTTCATATTCTATATATCACATGGAGAACAAACAGGGTCGAAGATAACAGCTTGACTACGGGGCTTTCAAATATGGCGTTCTTATAGTTTATACAAAAATTCGGATTGGCTGTCAGGTAATGGAAGTTTTTTTTTCGGATTCAAAAGACGTTACTTAATCAACATATAAAACAGTTACTATTAAAAAATTCAGAATAGATAATTAATAAAAATATATTTTCATTTACGAAGGCAGCCAATTAACTTAAAAANCTACGGGGCTTTCAAATATGGCGTTCTTATAGTTTATACAAAAATTCGAATAAATAAATTGAAAATGACAACATATCTTAACAATATTTGTTTTACCTGTGGCCAATATTTGCATATTACACTGAAATTCACGCAATAACTGTTGTCACTCTTTTTTCGAACGAGTTTCACAAAGTCATCTTAGCGATATTATTTAGACTGTCAATTTACAAAGAACATATTTAAAGCCATTACATTAGATTGTACAAACCGGTAATTAATATTTGTATTACTTACAGTTCATATAGACATCAAAATTCACACGTTTTCAGTTGTAGCTTTTCGTTAAACCACTCTCGTGTACAGTTTTTGCAACGACACTATTTGATATACTAATTTACATATTTAAGTTAGCTGACCCTTGAACCAATTTCAGTATGTAATATAAAGTGGTGTATAAACAGGAATTATTATATTAATCTTAACTTAACTTATTACTTTACAATTATTTATATATTTATGAACATTAAACTTAGGTGATTTCCTTCTTAATTACAACCAATCAGCATCAACGTAGTTACAATATTTTTATCCAGTTCTCACTAATTTTAATGCTTAAATTTTTATTTATACAATTGTTATTTTTGTTTTTAATAATCTCGACGCTTTCTTTGAATTTTCTGTTATATATTTTGTTCTCTTCGTGTAGAATCTGTACGTTAGCTTTATCTATATTGCAGTCGTTTAGCACACAATGATCATGGAAAACAGAGTTCAATCGGTGGTACTTTAAATCTGACATATGTTCTTTTACTCTCAGTTTAAGTTTTCGTTTTGTTTCTCCTATATAAAAGCTGGTGTTTTTACAGGTACAAGGTATTTTATATACAATATTTTTCGTCTCTTCTTTATCTATTTTTTGTTTTTTAATACTCTGTTTGGCCTTTAGTCTGGAAAATAGATTTTCATACTTGGGAGCAAGTTTCATATTGTTTTTCTTCATTTCTGTATCTATTTGCTCATACATATTTTTTATGTAAGGGAAACCTATATATTTCAGTTTTGTTTTTCCATCGATTATTCTAATTTTTTTATCGTTTATTCCGGTAGCATTATCTATTATTTTTTGCCATTTATTAATTAATCTCATAGATATTCATTTATATTGAATTTTTCTTTAAAATTATTTATATGTTTATTTTTAATAATTTCGTTACTGGTTCTATTTTGTATTTTCGTATACTCCATATGAAAAACATTCTTTTTAATATACATAGGTATATTAGAGTTGTATCTTATTGTAGTTTCAATTGAACACGGTTTCTTGTAAGGTTCGAATTCAAGCTTGTTTTTTATCCTTGTAATTACTACATCAATATAGCGTATACTATTATGAACATTATTTTCTTCTTCTATTGTAAATTGTATTGTCGTGTCTATATTATTTATTATTTTTTCTATTTCCTTAATATTAATTTCTGTATTGTTGTATATAATTAAAACATCATCGACGTATCTTTTATAATATTTTATACCGGGTATATTTCTAATTCTTTCGTCTATTTCGATTATTACAATTTCTGCGAGTTTTGGTCCGATGACCGACCCCATACTAATACCATCCTCTTGTGTATAATATTTTCCTTCTAATTGAAAATAATTACTTTTATATGTAAATTCTAACAGTTCTATAATATCAGGTTCTACATTTATTTTCTTAAGTTGATTCTCTATGAGTTTCCATTTTATTGATGGATACATATCTGTCACATCCAGACTGGCTATTTTATATGTGTTTTCTATTATAACATGTTTGAGATCATCTAGAAGGTCATCTGTGTTTTTGATGGAGTATTTCGAGTTTTCGTAATCTTTGAGCTTTTGTTTCAAGAATTTTTCCAAGTTATATAATACGGCAAATTTAAAGTCTACTATTGGTCTTACATTTTCGTCTTTCTTATGGGTTTTAAGCTGTACATTTAATCTTGGCGTTCTATCATTATATCCTCATACAGGATAAAACCTTTTTCATTTTTGGTAATTTTTTTAAGTTTTTGTAATTTTGTAATTCTATTTTTTAATTCTCCATATATTATATCTTTACGGTTAATCGGTAGTTCTCTAAATTTATTTCCTTTTACTATTTCAAGTTTTCTTAACTTTATTCAAACTTGAGTCGCTACAATAACTTGTTTAGATTTATCTGCTCTTATAATATTTATCTTATTCTCATTTATGCAATTTTTCTATATCGTTTTTATGTTTATAATAATTTTTATCCTTTATCTTCATTTTTCCTTTTTCTTTTATAGCATATTTTTTTAATTATATTACTGAAGTTAATTTTTAGAATTTTTGAATCTACCTCTGTTAACTCATTGCACAGACGATTTAAATTTGGTACTATGTCTATTACTTCTCAATCATTAGGTCCATTAAAGTCCAAACCTTTTTGCATTGTCTCAAGGACATCATTAGGTATGTTAATTTGTGTTTTATTCAACACTAGAGATCTTTTCCATTACAATATATCTTCTATAGAAGGATAATTAAATTTTTAAACTAATTTTTTATGTTTGTTCATTTTATATTTATCAACATTATTTCTCTGTGAGTTCCTTGTTTAATCCCCTTTATCTTCAAAATTAACGTTCTTTTTCCTTTTGTTGTATTACATATCGCTAGATCTCTAGGGTACAGAGAAAATATGATAACAACATTGATCAGAAAATACAAAACAAACAAAACTAAAACGCAAAATGGCGATTTCAGCAAAATCACCAAGTTCATGTATGACAGAAAGAGAAAAGCCATCATGAAAGAAATCTCAGCCCGCAAAGAGTCCAGGTTAATTTTCAAGAAAGTTCCTAATCTGTACAAATTAGAAAAAAATGACAAAGACAGCATAGATAAAGAAAAAAACAGCAGGAGTATACAAGATTCCATATGAAAATCGTCAACTGGACATTAATAAAAATTATATTGGTATCACTAATATAAGTTTAAAAGTCAGATTAAAAGAACACAAATACAATATCAGCAAGGGGTCTAACGCCACAATACTATCGCAATTGGCGCAGGCTGAGGGCTCAATCGTCAAGTGAGACGAAGCAAGGATTATTAAACCAGTACATTCACCGACTTTGGCGATTTGCGCGGAAAAAATTGAAATATACAAGAGCAGATTCCATGATACATGCATTAATTCTAGGGATGCTGAAGGGTTGTTTTCCACCTGGAAGTACCTAATCAAACGATTGGACAGATCTTAATGCCTTGTTTTTAATTAATAATTTTTTAGCATATCTTGCGTTATATCTAATTTTGCATAATGTATTATTATATTACGTTTTTAATATTCTTCTGTTTTTGAAAATATTATTCATAAAAAAATTACTCGTTATGTAGATAAATATAACATTATGAATAGTAGACAGTATGGTTTCAGACAAGGAAGCCGTCAATGTAGTCTGAAAAAGTTGGCAGAATTCATTCTTCGTTCTAAGCCGTTGTGAATTGTTATCGGCAAGGGTATGTAGTTAGCGAATGATTCATATATTTGAATAATTTAAATTATAGAAATTGGTAGACTGCATGTGGTTTGCATCATATGTAACCAAAAGAAAACTGATAAAATTGGCGACTATTTGTCAAAGACCTAGTGTTTTTATTTAATAAATGTTTCAATGGCTATTTTGATTTTATAAGTTATTGTGCATTAGTTATGGACATTTAACTATACTAGTAAAAAATATACATGTCAAATAAGACTGTTTATGAAAATTTATTTGGAACTGTTTCAAAAATAGATTACGCTTTATATAACATTAATTATTAGAAACTACAGAACCGATAAAAGTTAAGAGATTTTATATTAAAACAAGTGTCGCAGCATTATGTTGAATAAATCATTATACTGCATGAATGTATCGAAGTGGTTAACATTAACAACTGAATTTAAATAAAAGAAAAATAACGAACCTAACCTAAACTAACCTAACCTAACCTTTTCAATTACTGCATTTTTTACCATTTTGAAATATCATAACCTTTGACTTGCGTGGATTTATCTTTAACAAATTCTGTTTACAATAGTTAGTAATTGGTTCATTTTGTTCTTGAAATGCCACTTTATTTGGAGGTTTTTACTCTTTTTTCCCCTTTGATCACTAAGAGAGATAAGAAAATAATTTAAAGATACAACGAAAGGATTTGGCAATCAACTTATTCATCTCGGATATCTACATTACTGTTTACTCGTGCACCATAGAAAATCAAGGAGCAGCTTGTAGTATAAATTACTTTTCATTTGGATAACTATGTTAATTTTCTATTGGCTATGAATATGCCTTAAAACCAAACTTATCATAACGACCACAAATGACTTTAAGGTGACTGTTTTATCATTTCATTTTTATTGACATATATAATCATCTCTCTTCATATATGGGTACATTATTATATAATAATTAATTTAAATAATCACCCTCAAAGTCATTATGATAAGTTTGGTTTTGAGACATATTAATAGTAAATAGCAAATTAAGGAGAAGCTTGCATTGTGATTTCAGTTGCCACTTCTTACTTCTACACCATGCATACATTTGCCTTTTGGTATCTCTGCTGTATTGTATAGAATATATCAGACTAATATTTTTTCATAATTGTGACATCTCATATCTTTGTAAATAAACTAGCTTTATTGTAATTATAAATCATTCTTTTCTCTTTATCTTAACTAGATAATAGTTTAAATTGTTAACTAATTAAAATACATATCCTGTTTTGCAAGCACCTTTTTAATTGTAATTAATAAATTATAGTTGTTTGTGTCATTACTTTTTTGTGATGTTTCAAATGCACAAAAAAATGAACCACTGTTATATGAGAGAAAATATATTAAACAGAAATAAATTAACTAAATAATTAGAAAATTTACTATAAAAATGTATAATATTTACTTAAAGTTTAGTTGTTTTTTTTTTTTTTTGTTTTACTCATGCACTAAGAGGGTCGTTTTTTTCATACCCATTGTGGGTTTGACTGAGCCTGCAGTGGAGTGACCATGTGACAAGGGATGAAACAATTACCTGGGGTGAAACAATTACCTAAACATTCCTGCAGTTTCTCCCACCAGACACTGTCCTGGATCCTCAGAGTGGTAGGTTGAGGTCATAATCACCTCCTGTTAAGCCTCAAACATCTATTTCATCAATGATTTCTATTTAAAACTGTTAAAATATATGAACTTTGGATTCGGACTTGATGAGTTTTAGATCAAGTATCAATCTCTGCTAACTCAGACTAATTGGAGGTGAAGGTTGTCCTGGTTAGAAGTATTTATTTTATTTACTATTACAGGATATGAGCTCAAAAATTTTATGACTACAGCAGTACAGTAACATAATGAGTGGTATTTCAAAGACTTCCAGATATCAAAAATGTTCATTAATTATAATTGTTCTGTTGTCAACAAACTTCAGATTACTGTTTTAAAAAACTTTTTGAGTTGCAAGGGTCACTTTAGTTCATACAAGACTGCAAGCACCAAGTTAAAATCGTCAAAAATTTGGTATGGGACCTGGGACTAGAGTGGACTTTTTTTCACAAATGAAATACATAGAGAATGTTTTCTTATTAACAAATTAGTCTTAAAAGAATTTTTTTTGTTATTAAAAATTACATTATAGGCATAGGAACACTAAGGATCCCTAAGTTTTTTTTTGAGCCTGAGGAAATTCTGCAGCTTTTCCTTTGATTACCCTGGCTAGAAGTGCTGTATTGGCAACAGTTTCATAAGCAGAGACAGCAAAAATTAGTTCTGTCTCAGACAAATTATTGTCAAGTGGCACTGATACTTTCTAGGGTTGTTGGCCAGATGCTACTCGCCTTAAGGTCGACCTCAAGGTGAAAGGTTATGACTTCCGCTTTGCCCATGTTTTGTCAGGATGATGTGAGAAAGCCTTTTTACGTATGGAAGTAGTGGTTTGCTGGATGCAAAGAGATCTGCACAGAGACCGAAGTGACTAAATTTACACGTTTATTTTAACAAAGACCGACGTCTTTGTTAAAATAACAAAGACGTCGGTCTTTGTTATTTTAACAAACAATGCTTACAAACAAGCCTAAAGGATGTACTGAAGTTCTTCTGAGGAAAGTTCATTTCGGATGATCCGGAATGTTTGCACAGCAGTCAGTGAGCATTCACCTGTTCTTTCAGAGATGCTCTGAGAAGATTCGGATGTGGGAAGTCCTGGAGCAGAGAAAACATCATCAGGAATTATGTCCTTTGTTGCCCCTGCGCTCAGAGTCTTTGGGGTTTCTCCTTTGTTCTTCGTTGACATATCTGTTCTCGATCATAGCCTCTTTGTGTCCTTGAGATCCTGGGCTTTTATATTATTTTCACTTGAAATTCAGAGGTTTTGGTTGGTCCAAATGGTGGTCCCCTGTAACTTCATTGGTCCCTGGTCTGTTACTAGGGACATGATTCAGGACAGGGTCACCGAACACCTCCAAAAACCCCCATCCGGGCCACCATCCCCCCAGAGTCATTTCAAGCCCTTCCCTGGGTGACAGTCTCGTAAATTTGGGTTTAATGTACCAGTATTTTCCTGACTCTGGGAAGGCGCAGCTGGGTCCAATTAGTCCCAACCGCCGTCTCCTCAAAAGCGAGAGTCCACAAACTCTCGCTTTGAACTCTATATAAGATGACCGTCAATTTCTCTCCCACCTTTCATGATCTGCAATTGAGGATTTGTCAATTTAGTCCAGGATTGCAATAATTAAATCGTCTCACACCCCATTCCTTTGCCACCCCAGTGTTGTTTGCTAAATAAGTTACCGATTTATTGGCCTTAACTCGACAGCCAGCTTCTCGGGGTTGATGTCCCAGCCTCACAAGTTTATGAAAATTCTGTCACTTTTCCTTTTATTCTGTACCCGATTATTTGTTAATAAATGATTTTTATACAAAATATATGTACCTAATAATGTAATAATTTCAAAAAATATACATATTTTTTAATTGTGTTATATTGACTTACATAAATTGTATGATAATATAACTAAATGCTGATTGATGATGTCATTGAGCTGTAGAAACAGAATATAGTATAACAACATTTTACAAGCTTCGTTGGCTTACTTAGGATGAAGCATAAAATTTTGATTTTTATTAAGTTGTAAATATTGTGCAACATTGTCCTCAATGGAATCTCTTGTGCACCAATAGAGCACTCTTCTTTTTGGATTTTTCATCCTACAGATACTAGAAGAGCTTTTTTACGATTATTACGGGTCCGACTAGGCCCGTAATGGGATATATAGGGGGTTAGAGATGAGATTCAACATATTCAGGTCAAAATATCTGTAAAAATTTCAGGATTCGACCTAGGTTTCCACAAAGTAGGTTGATGCCTTTACTATCTATGTAATCTGGCCATCAATAAGAGCATTAAAAACACTTTTGCTCCTCTTTAATAATGATATATATTATCTACAGGATGGTTATAATTAAATTAGTCCTTATCTGAGCCCAGTTCTACTGGATATACATTAATGAAACTTGTTGTTTTCTACAGTAACTTGCATAACATTACAACATTACTTCTTGAAGTGCCATATTTTTGTCTATTGGTGAAAATTTGAACTAATTTTTGTTTTCCAGAAATTTATTCCCCATGGTGTGAATAGCACATATACGAAGTTTCATTGACACATATCCATCATAACAGGTGTGAGTAGGGTCATTTTAATAACTGTCATATATAAGATATAAGCATTGCTATCAAAATTATCTTGGCTGTTTTGTAGATTTATGTAAAAACGGTTGTTTTCTTTTCATTTTAAAGCAAACTTTAGTCATTTGCTGCATTTTTTAAAATCAAACATTGAGAATTAAAACTTACTTTCACATAGTTTCAAGCCTCGGAGAAATCTGTAAATTTAAAGAACAGTGTTTAGTAAATGACGCTCATACGGAATGTATGTACTCCAGTAATCCGGAAGTATCTCATCACGTCTGCAGATGTGCCACCTGTTATGAAAAAGGATATTCTAACCGGAAAGAAAAATGCATTCGAGGTATTTTTTTTAAATTGTATTATTACGTCTCCAAAATAATTGAATTCAAACATGAGATTTCTTCTAGTTTATCAGACGACCGTGTATGAGAAGAATGCCAAAATTTTACGCTTTTTTGGTAATGGTGACATTACCAAAAAAGCGTAAAATTTATTATTACTAAATGGGTATTATACCTAACAACAATTTAGTAATATAACTAAGTTGTTATTAGCTATAATGCAATCTAATTTCTAGAATTTTCATATCAGGTTTTTCCAACTTATATAAGCACATAGGTAAAAGGTTTAGAATTTTTCATCTTATCTCCTATTCACAAAAAATAATATCATAACTGAATTAAAAAACAGAGCAGTATTCTACAACTAAGGAATAAATAATTCATAGAAGAATTTACATCAGATAGACCCTATCAAAATTTTCCACAACAGCAAGTACATGTAAAATATATTAATACTAGAATTCGTTTTGGCATATCTTTAAGTTAGTAATTTACTAAATGTGATTAATGATATTTAATTCAAATACAGTTTAATTTCAACACTGTAATTAATGCATTTGTATCGTAGTGTATATTTTACTGCTAAAACTCGAAAGTCGTTAATGTGTACATTACTTAGCTAATCTGCAGATTAACTAGGGTGATCCGTTAAAGTTGCTAAAATTGTTCTATCTCTCAAATTACCTAGGTAATGTGCAAATTACCTACTAGGCACTCGGTAAAGTGGAAGTAACATATTTGCTGGAACAACAGCAACGTTTCTTTATTTAATTTTCGATATCTAAAGAATCAAGCTAATACAATCAAGAAATTAGTTGATAGAATCAATCATTAACCAATTAAAAAACTAATACAAAAAATCAAACGGTTTAAAATATTAATACAATTAGGGAAATTATTATATAGATAACCACATATGGAATTTCGGGACTTTGAGTATCTATCCGAACTGAGGGGACCGAGACGACTTCAACGATACCCTACTTTTAAACCGGAGACAAAAAATAATAAAGTTATCATACTTTTTCTGGTGATCGCATGATGTAATTGTGCAGTTAATGTTACCTATGGTGAGTAAAATGGCGGCTCGTCTCTGATTCCAGCAAACAGAAGAAAGGAAACAGTGGGACGCACGTTCTAACCTAACCTATTCTAATAAATTACCATAATTATTATCAACCGAATTATTAGAATAGGTTAGGTTAGGTTTGAACGTGCGTCCCCACTATTTCCTTTCTTCTGTTTGCTGGAATCAGAGACGAGCCGCCATTTTACTCACCATAGGTAACATTATCCAATTGTGCTTACTTATTGGTGCAGCCTAAACGTTGGTGACACTTTGAAGTTCAGAGCAATTGGTTTTTGCAACAATCACACCTATTTATGGTACATTTATTTGTGGCAAAGATCTTATTTTTACTTTACCGAGTGCCTAGTTGGTAATGTGTGGATTACGAAGCCACTCTGCACATTATCTAGGTAATTTGAGAAATGAAACAATTTTCGCAACTTTAACGGATCACCATAGTTAATCTGCAGGTTAGCTAGGCAATGTACACATTAACGACTTTCGAGCTTTAGCGGTAACATATATATTAATAATACAAATTTAATATTTCTAGAATAAGTATTTCAGATTATAATTTATTACACAATTTTCTCACATATATACACATCTGGATATTTAGATAAATTCATACTATTAAAATGACAATTTAAACTGTACAAAGTACATATAAAAATCGACTATTATGCAGTTTATAAACATGCAAAATACCAGAACTGGCAATTGTATAAAAAATATCTTGAAATCTGTCGTGAATCTTATCGAAAAATTCGGTGGCGTAATAACAATTACATGTGACCACCAACCCAAAGACAAAAGTCAGAATAACGAAATGTCTTTTTGCTGGAAACCATTGTTAGTATCTATCTTCATTTCTATATATTATGTCTCTGTCTTGGCTATTGTTATATTACCGAAAGAACAAACGCTTCCTTATTGCTTGGGGATGGTATACAAAACAACAAATCATCCAACGATTATAAAAATCATCATGGTTAACATACAAACTTTCACATTTTTAATCACACTTTATGTGGTTTATCTGAAAATAAGAAACATGCAATTTCATTGTCACGACAGAAATATAACACAAGAAACAGCAAATAAAATATTTCGGTTACAAAGTTATTTTTCCAAGGTGAATGCTTGTATTTTCGTATTTATAAATATAATTACACCAATACTGGTAATTAAGAAACGTTATCCGGTTATAAAAGAAGATAGTGGAGCATTATTCGTCAGTACATGCGCAGGTTTTATTTTATTAAGCATAACATGCCAGGTAGCTATTTTAGTTTATTTTACGATTGGTGCAACATTCTTTGTAATGATATATTATAAATTGGAAGCATTACTTAAGGAAATACATTTCATTCGGTTGCGACAACTACAATATATTCATGTTGTAAAGAGCATACAAAAAGAATACTACAAAATTGCCCTGGAAATAAAAAGCGTAAATGACATTGCAAGTATAATTACTTCAATCTTTTATGTATTCGTCATTAGTTGCATAGCTACTAATACTGTAATCATTATGCACACGTCTACGGAAGAGAAATGTATACAGGTATACCTCGAGTTACGTCGTTCCCGATTACACGTCGTTTGTCAAAAAAGTATATGGATAAAAAAAAATCTAGTTTAAGTCATTTTATTCGACTTTACGTCTGTCTGCCACAAATATTGAAGTCGTAATATCACTAGAAAAATGTTTAAAGCACATAAAATCATATTAAAATATATACATTTACAAGTATATACTGTATTTACAGTACATGCATTCGTAAATATAGATTACTTGTTNTAATTTGAGAAATGAAACAATTTTCGCAACTTTAACGGATCACCATAGTTAATCTGCAGGTTAGCTAGGCAATGTACACATTAACGACTTTCGAGCTTTAGCGGTAACATATATATTAATAATACAAATTTAATATTTCTAGAATAAGTATTTCAGATTATAATTTATTACACAATTTTCTCACATATATACACATCTGGATATTTAGATAAATTCATACTATTAAAATGACAATTTAAACTGTACAAAGTACATATAAAAATCGACTATTATGCAGTTTATAAACATGCAAAATACCAGAACTGGCAATTGTATAAAAAATATCTTGAAATCTGTCGTGAATCTTATCGAAAAATTCGGTGGCGTAATAACAATTACATGTGACCACCAACCCAAAGACAAAAGTCAGAATAACGAAATGTCTTTTTGCTGGAAACCATTGTTAGTATCTATCTTCATTTCTATATATTATGTCTCTGTCTTGGCTATTGTTATATTACCGAAAGAACAAACGCTTCCTTATTGCTTGGGGATGGTATACAAAACAACAAATCATCCAACGATTATAAAAATCATCATGGTTAACATACAAACTTTCACATTTTTAATCACACTTTATGTGGTTTATCTGAAAATAAGAAACATGCAATTTCATTGTCACGACAGAAATATAACACAAGAAACAGCAAATAAAATATTTCGGTTACAAAGTTATTTTTCCAAGGTGAATGCTTGTATTTTCGTATTTATAAATATAATTACACCAATACTGGTAATTAAGAAACGTTATCCGGTTATAAAAGAAGATAGTGGAGCATTATTCGTCAGTACATGCGCAGGTTTTATTTTATTAAGCATAACATGCCAGGTAGCTATTTTAGTTTATTTTACGATTGGTGCAACATTCTTTGTAATGATATATTATAAATTGGAAGCATTACTTAAGGAAATACATTTCATTCGGTTGCGACAACTACAATATATTCATGTTGTAAAGAGCATACAAAAAGAATACTACAAAATTGCCCTGGAAATAAAAAGCGTAAATGACATTGCAAGTATAATTACTTCAATCTTTTATGTATTCGTCATTAGTTGCATAGCTACTAATACTGTAATCATTATGCACACGTCTACGGAAGAGAAATGTATACAGGTATACCTCGAGTTACGTCGTTCCCGATTACACGTCGTTTGTCAAAAAAGTATATGGATAAAAAAAAATCTAGTTTAAGTCATTTTATTCGACTTTACGTCTGTCTGCCACAAATATTGAAGTCGTAATATCACTAGAAAAATGTTTAAAGCACATAAAATCATATTAAAATATATACATTTACAAGTATATACTGTATTTACAGTATATGCATTCGTAAATATAGATTACTTGTTTCTGTACTGTATTAAAAACTAAAATTTATTTGTAAGCTTAAAATAGATCCTTATTAAACATATATTATAAAAATGCATTAATAAATAAAATACAGAACCGGAATTGGTAATTTATGGTTAAGCCTAGTGACAAGTAGATTTAGAGACAAGTAAATTCGACTTACGTTGTTTTTCGATTTAAGTCGTACTCCTGGAACCAATTACCGGCGTAAGGCGAGGTATACCTGTATTTTATATTTATTTGGTAATATCACTTATTGCTCTGATCTCACTTCGCAACGGCTTCAATAATACCTACGTCGGAAAGAAGTTTCAAATGTTTTTAGGTGCAGAAAATTTATGAAAGTATTATTTCACGATTATACAGTATTTTCGAAGTTTAGAAATGAGTATTAAGATTCAATTTTACTTGTTTTAGGCTAGGAAATATCTGGAAGAGTCTAGGAACTTTGACACACTGAATTTATCGTTTGTGGAGAAAATGCGGGTAAGAGACAATTCTACATAATATTTTACTTTACTTGACAATATTATTAAGTACTGAGTAAATCTGAAACACTGAATAAATTTTATTATTTACAGCTTTTGTGTTTTCTCAAGAGATTGGGATCGAGGCAATTGGGAATAGAAGTTTTGGATTTCACAATAACTAAGGAATTTGCTTTCAGGGTAAAATACTTTTCTGGTATTATCATACGAAACGTCTAAAAGAAATAAAAATTGTTAACGGTATTTGAATTCGGAATTTCAGTTATTGAAAACAACTTTTAATTTCTTCGGAACTCTGAAAAATCTAAATGGTTTTGGACAGACCGAAGTCTCTCTTTCTGCCAATGGCACTGATAAATTGAATTTAATGATTCAAAATCTGACTTAAATGTAAACATTTACTCAACAGCAAACACTTCGTAACTGACGGATCCGAAGTAAATTATATCGATTTGAAAATTTTATAATATGGTTTCATTTTACATAATCCGTTGTCGTAATCCATAATCTGCCGCGGTTTTAGGTTTAATAATTGCCCATTAAAAGAACTTTTCGTCATTTTTGAATAAAATGCAAACATTTTCGGCTTTTTTCTGCGATAAAAGACAAAGGTGATTTACGTAACTTTTTTAAAAATTTAATTATTAAAAACTTGATTTTCGACTTTAATAATTTTGCTGTACATTCCATTAGTTTACAAAATAATAATAATAATAATATGAAATAATAATGTTAGAGTAAATGCAATAAGTAAAACATATTTCGTTTTTCATACGTCACTCGCACCAGAAGGGATTATTGTGTTTAGGAAATGTCGTACATTAAAATAATTAACGAGAAACGACAATGAAAAATAGAATAAACGGTAATGAGGCTATCCAACAGTTGTTTTACGTCATGATACGTTTCAATACAACAGTAAAAATAAGCATTTGAATACTTACAAAGAGGCCCACACCCCCAATTCGTCACTATTAAAAATATTACCTATAATAATCGGTTTTGAAAGGAAGAGTGGGAAAAGTGTGTATATAACGTTAAATATTTTTATTTTTGGTAATTCTAAGCTTGCTAACTTTATCTGTTAAAAACATATTTTAAGTGCAAAGCTTATGACTGCTCCCATGTATTCAGAATCACAGTAGATATTGTAACACGACAGACAAGTAATTAGTTTCTGGAAATTAGAAGTATATACAGTAGAGCATCGATTGTTTAAATACCTACCAACAGAAACGTCGGTTAACCGAAAGCGTTGAAGTCAGCAAATTCAAATTTTTGCTAGTGCTGTGTTGTTGCAATATTTGGCTACGTCTTGGGCTACTTCAATATTATTTTTGTTTGTGTTCGTGTTTTAGCTGGCAGCACTGGCGCGATCATATTGTATCGTTAAAAATTATTTCTTTATTCTGTACAAACAAAATAAACATATTGAAAAATATAAAAACAAAAAAGATTATATTTCGGAAGTTAATCTAGTATCAAAACGTTCCTAGTCACACATGTCCAGAGGATACTGAAGGGCATGCCAATACTTGAACGATGCTTTTTTTCTAATCGTGAGCTATATTCTAGGACCTTGCATCGTAATTGGTGTGTTTTGCTTCAGCTCATCAGAGAATATAGCCCAAGGGCTGACATATCCAGAATAAACCCAAGAAAAATAGTTTTTCTCTGTTGTGTCCAGGCGTGAGTCGTGCTGAATCGGAATGTTTTTCAACTTCCGAAATATATATATTTTTTCAATATATTTATTTTGTTTGTGCAAAATAAATAAATAATTTTTAACGTATTGTTAAAAATTATTTATTTATTTTGCAATAGCCACGATTATTATATTAAAAATTTTCATTAGGTTTGACATCGACGAAAATCCAACGCAAAGCGTTACGCAACAGAGAAAAATTTCAACATCAGATACGTTAAACTATTTTTTCGTACGTAATCGGTTATCCGAACAATTTGAGTCCCCAATTGATTCGGATAAACGACGCTCTACAGTATCTCGGTAAGGAGAGGAAAACCTAGAGGTTGGCTAACTTAGAACTTCAAAGATCGCGGAAGTCTTGTAAGCTTCTCTCCTGTTAAATGAAGTTTCTTGCAGCCGTAGAGACAGTCTTAGTGCCAATCGCCCACACACGAAAGACTGACCCTCTTGACATCTTCCCTGTCAGCGACCTTGCAATATTTTGAAGAATTCTTGCAAGAAGGCCTCCGTACTTTCGGACGAAGGACAAACAGGCCTATAAGGATAACAATATGAAACCTATTATTAACTAAATGCTATAAAGACATTGCTTAATAGATTTTTATTATTACTGTACTTTACTGTTTTTGTGTATATGTGTCATGTAAACTGTGTAGCATCACTTGTGAAATATAAGAAACGTTAAAAAAATTATATGTTGAAAATTATTAGTTTTGGGGTGAAAGAAGAAATATCATTAATCATACATAATACTGTTTATAATTATTTACATAATTTATAACATTAAAACTAAATACAGTAGACCCCTTTATAACGCGGGTTACTATAATGCGGATTCCTATAACGCGGCGAAAAAATTGCGACAGTATTCGTATAAAGACGCTAAAAGGGACGCGTAAAACGCGGTAGAACGTCATCGCCGACTCGTGTGTCGACAGGATTGGTCGAATCTGGACCAATCGTAGACGAGCAGCCGAACTACTTACACGCTATGGAGAGTTTAGGTGTGTAAGTTGAGTTTACTATCGTCTGTACAGTATGCAAATTAGGTACTGTAAGTCTAATATAGTACTGTAATTTTATACATTTCTTGTGACAGAAACATTTCTTATTTAACGGCCATAAAAATTATTTCTATTAATGATGTCTCCAAAGTTCAACGAAATTTCAGCAGAAAAATAACTTATCAGAAAATACGCCCGCCGTTTCCGGCGCCGCTCCGTGACGAAAACAAGCTTAAGCAATGGCGTCGTCGAACGGTGCACATTCGGTAAGTAATCCTACAATTTTTTGTTTATAGCATAGTTTATACGGATTATTCCCAAAAAATTATACGTGTTTTGGAAATGTTGAGTCGAATTAGTGTAGAATCGATTAATTTTATGGAAAAAAACCTTTCAAACAGCCGTAGTACTTAAATTGCACAAGTGTAGGCTGTGATTGGCTTATGAATTTAAGGGTTTATACAACCCAAAATTCGAATAAAGTGGAACGTATCTACCGCGTTATAGGGGGGGTCTACTGTATAACAAGGTACACCAGCATTAAATTTTAATTATTATAGGAATCGAATTAGAACGAGTAATGGGATGGGTAAAATTCTCTAATGCAAAGTAATGATGATGAAAAATTTCCTAATACAAAATTTTTAGTGGATATCGAATCTGGATCTTTCTAGTTTCATAAAAGTGTCTTATATTGCTGACGGCTCTACGGGTAAGTAAAGGAAATGTTAAATATGTTTGAAAATTGCAGAAATGTAGATCTAAATTATGAATCCGCTCCTTTTCCCCGCTGATTTCCAATGCCAAATTTGTTTCATTCAAATCTTTTGTAACCATCTTCGATTTTTCATAATGGAAACTTTAGAAAAATGATTATGATTACAAATTCCAAGGTTTTTATAACGCCGTATGGTTAATCGAATCGTATTATCTGGAATTACGTATTATTCCTGTATCTAAATTCTCATTCTAATGAATACGAACAATACTTACTACTTGCATTCACGTTGTTAGACACCAAGTAACTATGCAGATTATATACAAAAGTTAAAAATGAACGCTGAAATTATTCGTTTAATAATGAAGTATATTAGAATGTTAAATCCAAGAATATTTGGCCATTTTCATCGCAATTTTCCACAGAATGCGAGTTTCTCATTTCAAAAAACGCAATGGATTGCGTGGTGTATACAATGACATACTGAAAAAGTAGTTTTAAAATATTTAGTCAAATTTATTATAGTCATAAATTTAAAACTTAATGCTTTATTGCAGTTGGCAACTTAAAGTAAGATATCACTAAGAGACAGCGAAGAGCACTTTGATCCTTAATGAACTCTAATAAAGCAAACTTTCGAGTTTATGGTATTTTAATTATATTTATTACATGTTAAAAAATAAAAAAATGTGAATTCTCTTACATTTACTTAAAACTGAGTGTTTACAGAAGAAAAAGAAATTTTTACTCTTGAATCCAATGTTTGCCTTCATAAGATAAAATAATATTAAAGGCTGAAAAACAAAAAAGGCTTTCATAAATATATTAATTAAATACATAATTTAAAAATCATAATTAATATTATTGAATACATTCATGTTATGCTGATCTGTCTGAAAATAAATGTCCAAGATACAGGAGTGAAATTCTTCCACTTAAGAAAAAGAAATATTTCATTAGGAACAATTATGAATATTCTTTTCTATATAAAAATGGGAAAAAACTAAAGAATACAATGGAATCAGGTCAGGGAAAAATCAAGATATTTCTGAAGAATTTTATCTAACGTTAATATGTTTACATGTGTAAAGTACTAAGTGATTTTTGCCTTTTACAACGATTAGAGACACGACTGTGGGCCGGAAATAGCCGTTACCTAACGGGTACTTTACGCGAATTCGCGTTAATGTGCCAGGCCTGGACTTTAAGTGTGCACTGAAAGAAATAATGGCAAAGTCAAAACCGATCCAATATTTAATAATTCTAATAGTGATTATGTACAAAAATTAGTAACAATCAAACAACAAATTTATTCAAAGAAAATCAATAAGAATCAACTCGACAAAAAACTGATATCAATCTATTTGCTAACTTAAATCTATTCCCCTTTGGAACTCGGCAAAAATTTCAAAGACTTAACTTATGTACAACAATTCTTATGAACCAAAGATCCTAATCGTCACCTCAACATACTAGGAACCTTTTTCCTCGACTCTCAAGACTTTCTAATCTCCTCGATCCACAAATCGAATAACTTCAAATCGCCCTGGAACCACTTTATCGCTATCGGACACCTCTTGTTTGCTGCTACGAAGCTCACCTCGGTCATCTTCACTTGAGGTTTGGACTTTATACTATTAGGTGAAGTCACAATTCTGATTGAGATCACTCCCCTCATTTCCACACTTATCGCTAACAGTAAACTTTTCCTTTCTGCCTGGCAGCCTATTTCCCGACAATACTCACTAACCTTTTACATTATTCTTTTTGACAATTTTTCAGGATGTTTTATTCTTTAAAGTTTAGTAAGTTCTTAAGTTGTGCTTGTGGGGTCTCCCCCTCACTTTCTTGGTGCGGACTTACTTTTTCCGCTAGGGAGCGCAAGTATGCGCGAGTTTTCCTATGGCTCTTTTTTTCGTCAATGAGTTGGTTCTCTTTCTTCTATTATTAAGTTTCTAAGGTGAGTGGTGAGGAAACCTTCGTCTTAACAAAACATAAGCCCCAAACAAAAATAGAATAAAATGCAAAATAAAATACAGTGGAACCTCGGTATACGACTCTAATTCGTTCCTGAAGTTTGGACTTATACCGAACAGGACGTATACCAAACCAACATTTCCTATAAGAAGTAATGTAAAAATGATTAATCCGTTCTCATGTAAAAAAATGGCTGGCTTTAAACTCCTGGCTTTTCTGGCTAGTTCCTGCTTGATTTTTCACGAGATCAGCATGTATCTTTTTAGCTTTTTCGCAAATAATCGCTTCCGATACGCTGTCGCCAGCAAACTGTTTATCAGTTATCCGAAGCAAAAGCAATTTCTCGACACGATCTAATGTCTTCGATATCTGTTTAGAAATTAATTTAACCCCTTTCGCAACGTTAACAAATTTAATAATGTCTTTATTTTTCACGATTTTCGATTGCGTCGTTCTCGGAATACGGTATGCAACAGTTAAATCTCGAACACGCGTACCACCTTCGTATTTCCCAACAATCTCTTTTTTCAGTTCCATTGTGATTCTAGTAATTTTTTTAGTTATCTGTTGCTTTTCATTTGCCCTTTTGCAATTTATGACTAATAAAAATAATAACATTTTACTTACAAATTAAAGTAAAAAGAAATTTAACAAAGTTATAAACCGTGGCACCGCGAACGTCTAGTTTGGTCTAGTACACCGATAGTGCTACTTGTTCATAGATGGCGCGTATAACTGAATTAAGTCATATACCAAACAAAAGTCGTATACTAGGGTTTCTCATTTCCCGGGAAATTCGCCTCCAGCGGGATTACGGGAAAAATAATTTTTTTTCCCGGGTAAAATAGAATAATATATGAATAAAAAAGATCATACAGGAATATCATAAATTTAAATAATTTAATTTATTTTCTAGTAAGTAACTAAAAGTGTAGGGCCAATCTCACCCATACCGACACGTTAGGCTCAATTAATTTATGTTCTCCTACATTATAAGATGAAAGTAAAATAAAGCGTTTCATTGGGAGTTTTAATAATTACGAAAAAAATACTATTTTATTTATAAAGATGAAATAAAAAATGAACTAAAGTGCGATGAGTGATATTTACTTTCAGCAAGTTTCCGCTGTACAATGATGCGCAAACACAATAGATAGATATTACATGAACTAACAAGTAGAAACTTGTAAAACATAGGTAATAACATGCAGCAAGAAACCTCAAAATTTCTCTTTTAGGTGAGCCTTCAAGATGCAACTTTTCGTATAATAAATAATAGAAGGAAAACCTGACATGGTAAATTATTATTGAAATGCGAGATTTCATGGGAAAATAAAATTTCCCAAGATTTTTCTCGTAGGGAATACACGGCGAGAATCCCGGGAAAGAAACCCTACAGTATACCGAGCAAAATTTGTTTCGTCCAAACAGGACGTATTCTAAAGCAGACGTCTACAGAGACGTACCACTGTATAACTAAAAATAACGCTCGGACTTGGTTGATTCACATGGAATTGGAATATAATTATTATTTTTAATTAAGTTATCAATAAACCATTTATTTATTACGTCGATTAATCAAAAATCAAATTAAACAAATAAAAATGTTCCAGAAAAAATAGGTTCGAACGGTAGGTACAGAATCTGGGTCATATACGCTGTCTGGAAGCCATCACACTGGAAGCCACCATCCCCTGTTCGAAGATATGAGTCATGATCTTCACATTTAGTCGTTTGTACTTTTGCAAAGTTTCTAATTAGTTTGTTCTTTTGATATACGTTAATTATTTTATTTAATAATGAATTACCTGTAATATTTCTGTCTATCAGCTAAGAGTACCTAGGATTTATTCATGAACATAAAGAAAAATCTAAACATATGCACGTTTGAAATTTTTGAAGAACACCCCATTAATCCATAATGGTCGTTAGCTATAATGGATATGTCTCAGCATAATTAATGAGTATAGTGAGGAATTTTCTATTTTCTTTTAGAATACCTCAAGTTCACTATGAGTAATGGCATACTTCTGAGTTGGAAAAATTCTGTAAAGCTGGCAAGAATTGATAATTCATTTAAGAATTCACATCCGAATGGGCCAAAAATACTTTCCACAACAAAAAGTACAGTTTATATACAATATAATAATACTATAATTTATTTTGAGATATTATTTAGACAAGTAACTGTAATTACATGCATTTTATTACATGCATTTTTATTAGTGTTGTAACGAATAGTATATTCGGCCAGGAGCGTGGCCGAATATTCGGCTATTCGGCCAAACTATTCGGCTCGATTAACGCACGTACGAAAATTGGCGCGCAAATCGCATTATGGCTAGGATTCCGCTCTCTATTGGCCCGCTGTCACTACGCTTCGCCAATCGCGTTAATCCTTGGCAGTTGTACGACAGACGAGAGCGTCATGGAAGTATGTGATAAATGATGATATCAAATGTGGATAACAATGAAATGACCTACACGTAAATAACGGAAAAAGAACAGAGAAGGACCGCGAAGTGAAAATGTGAAAATAAATATGAAATTGAGTTGATAACATAATGGAACAAGTCGAGGCAGCTTATTGGCACGAAATTCGCGCCCGTCAATGTTGTCATAGACTTCGGAAAGCTAAATGCTTGTAATGAAAGTTACTTAGCGTGCACAGGCGAAAGCCTGAGGCCGTTCGGGCTATCAAGCTGTCTCAAATCTGTGAAATCATAACTGTGACTTATATCGACGTCCTATCTGTCTCTTTTCTCCGTTATAACCAGGCTATGAGTCACGTAATTGTAAAATGGGAACTCTACGACGGAAAAAGGACGAATCGAAAGTATCGTGAGCGCGTATTATGATGTATGCACAGGCATACGTGGATTAGAGCGATAGAGGAAAGAGAAAGGGAAGAGCAAAGACGAGCGCTTAAAAAGAAGGATAAGCAGGGTCAGACCCTCAGATGTGCGAGGATTCTCCAACGATAGACGTGTACGTGTGCTGATCTTTGTAATTATAAATTGTGAATACATGTGACTAATATTATTTTCTTTTTTATTTTGTGCATATTACAAGTTATAAATAAATATAAACAAACAACACTAACTCGATAACATTAAATGTAAATACCAAAATGATTAATTTACTATGCTTTTGTTATTTATTACTCCTGTTTTTAGGTATTCGGTGTTCGGCCGAATAGTGATTAAATATTCGGTATTCGGCCGAATAGTAAAAAATAGGCCGAATAGGCCGAATACCGAATAGTAACCGAATATTCGTTACATCACTAATTTTTATCTAATTTAATTTAATCTAAACATTAGCAGTTATACTCGTGTATTAGCATACAAAATACTGTACTTATTATAATAATCCGGTTTCCGTACAGATTACACGTAGTATAATAATAAATAGTAATCTGATATTTTACCATCTTTGGAATCTTTATGACTTATGGTAACTGGAAGGATACGTTTTGGTATCCATTGAAAGTTCGGCCGCCCCCATAATGGAAGTGGTCAAGTTGTGATAGACAGGGGCTTCATATATCTGAGACAACTGTTTTTGTAGGTTGTTTGTTCTTACTTGCATTCGATTTTTTGTCTCTAAGAGCAAAACGATGATCCCTTAAATGCTTCGGTCACACAGACAATAATCTATTGTAGAATAATTTCAAATAAGTATAAATTTCTCATTAAGTTAAGGAAATGGTATTAAAAGGACTATTTAAATAATTTAAAGTATATACAATAATCGGTAATTATGCAGTTTATAAATATGCCAAGTAGAAAAAATTGGATTTGTATCAAAGAATCCTTGAAATATCTTTTGAGTTTTATTGAAAAATTCGGTCATATATTCACGATTACATGCGACCAGGAACCGAAAGGTAAAATTCAAATTAATAGACACAATTTCTATAAAAGAGAGTTTTTCTTATGTATCCTCATTTTTGTATATTTTGCTTCTATCTTAGCTATTCTATCAAATCTACTAACAATCCGACGATGCACCAAATCTTCGTGATTAACATACAAAGTTTTAATTATTTCACTACACTTTATATGATTTATTTAAAAATGAGAAACACCGAATTTCATTTTTATGATGAGAATATAAGTAAAGAAACAGCAGACAAACTAGCAAAGTTACAGAAGTTTTCTATGTGAGTTTATTCTTGCTTTTGGGTATTAATAAATATATCTGTACCAATATTACTAATTCAGAAACGTTATCCGTTAATGAAAGAAGACAGTGGGAGATTATTAGCAAGTATTTGTACAGGTTTCATTTCTTTAAATTATAAATCTACTCGTGATTCACGTAATCGGGCGAGGGCGGCCAAATATCTAGCAGGCGGGCGGCTAAAGGCCCGGAACCGGTCCCGGATACAATTGGAAGCGTTATACGTATAGCAGCCACCCAAGGTCCTAAGCTTCCACCAGCTAAACCGGGTGAGGTTGGTGCTCTGTAAAGCGCGTGCGGGAATCTGGCTTTTTGGAATCTGACAATACAGCGTTTCCACACAACTACTAATATTCGAATATACAATAGCGATCTTATCGTTTTTTTCACGTGTAGTATAGAAATTTGTAATAAGGTACATAATGCGGTTATAATAAAATATTGTGCGATTATTTTCATATAATTAAAATTAATATGTATTTATTTTTTAGAAAATAGAAGGGAAGCGGCGCATTCACCGCTTCTAATGACGGCACGCCACTGCAATGCACAGACAAGCAGATAGTACAACCGAAGAAGCTTACTGTCAGTGGAAAAAGTTTATGGTTGGCATCTCTACACTGTATGTTTAATTTGCTGTATGTTTAACTGTATGTTTTTAACTGTATTTTTAACTGTATGTTTAATTTGCCTTATTTATTATTAAATTTAAAAGAAAGAAAGACAAAATGGTTAAGCAATAAATTAAAAGTAGTAATCGTACAACAAACTTTAATCATTTGTGGAATGCTGATATAAATGATACCGATTCTAAAAGATACAGCGTCAGTTCGAAAGAATTACAATTCTATTTACTTCATTAATTTCTATGTACATTTATGCCTACGTCCAGTGGTGATATTCAGCGGGTTCGAACAGGTTCGGCCAAACCCGTTGTTAACATTTTCGAAGTTTTCCGAACCCGTTGTTAAACACACGTAACATTTCTCAGTGGTTTTGTTTTTTTTAGAAAATATATTAAAATATACGTATTATACTCTGTAACAGTACTAAACTAGAGCCTTATACCCAGTGGTGATATTCAAAATATTTAACAAAGGGTTCGCTAACAGAAAATTTTTCCTTAACAATTTTTTTTCGCTCAAATGATGCATTAGCAACATCAGCGCAAAAACTGACCTTAAGATATCCATATAAATAAAAAAGATGCGTTTGCAAAATTAAGTCAGTTAAAATTTAACATTGTTTATGCCAGAACTATACTTTTTTGATAAATAATAAAAAAAAGTGTTCAAAATGGTTTATTTTGTACACATTATACCCCGTTTGCCTTGGTGCAACCGCCATCAATCGTTTCAATCTCGACTGAAACAAGGTTTAATCGTGATCGACTCAAGAGAGTTCTTGAAACTAGGTCCAGTCATACGAGAGATCCCACAATCCCACAATCCCACATGCTTGAGAAAATACAAGATGGCTGCGGAACACGTGTTGGGCTATCGACAGCGAAATAAAAAAGATATTGTATTTCGAGAGACGATGACATCTGACTATTATTATAATAATACCTAATGATGAAATAAATGATTTAGAAAAGTTTTTTCTTGATAAAAAGTCATAGGGAAAGCAGTTAAACCTACTTTCCCTATTACTTTTTCTGATTAAAAAAAAGCCAATTTTTATGTTTATAAAATATTTTGAATGAAAAATATAAAAATGTGTACAAAATAAACCATTTTGAACACTTTTTTTTTATNAAAAACTATCGGGGGTCGTTTTTGACATCAGAAACTAGCTTTAAATAACTTTACTGAAGGAAAATTTGTGCACTACAACTTTAGAAAGATGAATGAAATTTGATATCAAACTTTCATTAAAAAACAATTAAGTGTGAATCGTGCGTCATTAAAGGTAAATTAAAATCGCGATAAAATTTTTTCGCGCGGGAAAAAATTTTTGAAAAAATTTGGAGACTTAAAAAACATTCCAAAAATCCAAAAAAACAAAATTTTTAGCGGGTCCAAAAACCCGAGTTTTATGTAACGCTATGCAACTTGCCCGAGATATCTCAGGCTTGGGGTTAAGGAAAAATTTTCTGTTAGCGAACCCTGTGTTAAATATTTCGAATATCACCACTGCCTACGTCTAAATGTTCTACACATTTATCAATATTGTCAGTAGCGTTTACTTACAAAAAAATCAAAATTTAATCCATACTTTTTCCAACTTTATATTTCTAATTCAATATCTAATTAATTAATAAAAGTATGGTAACTAGTTTAACAAAAAACACGCAAAACATTTCTCTTTGTTATTAAATAAATGATTAAATTTTTTCAAAATATTCTGTATTGAAATTAATAGTATGTAATTATAAATATTTACTATTTATGTGTGTCACTTTATCAGGAAGCAGAGAAGAACTTTTTCGCGCTCTTCTGTGAGACTGGCCCTAACTAATAGCACGCGAACGAATATTTTAATTAGTAGACATCGATAGAATGATCTGCAGAAATACGCAGTTGTGAAATTCGAAATTATAGACGCATTTAACCCTTTAAATTTTTAATAAAGTTAATTTCCTTTAACCTAAGAAACTTGACCCTAAAGAAACGAAATATAAAATACATGATAAAATTTTAACTCTTTCTATTCAACTATAAACATTCTCACGATCAAACCGTGTGTTGTTTATAAGTATCGGCAAAATTCGTCAGATTGTTGTCATGTTAACAGCAACTTTAATCCTACACCTGCTAAGACAATTGGTCACCTGACGAATTTTCCCACCAAAAAGGTATAAAAGCCCGTCTCCTTTCCCTCTCGGGGGAGTGACTGATCAAGGAGTTGCCCTACAAACGGCCAAGACAGATCATCGCTTCCCTCTGACCTACCGTACAACATTTATCGGAAGATCTGATATTTCAACTCGATCGACCTTCCAGAAAGTAAAAGCCATCCAAAATAATTGAAAGAGGTATGAGCGCTTTATTGTGAGCTATCTCTCTCATACGCGAATTAGAAAGAGTTTTGTAAATTTAAGTTCGTTAAGTAGTTAAATAAACTCTTGTTTGTCTTCATTCGACTATGCCGCGTCTTATCGTCGACCCCTCTGACACTCCTCCACTCGCATACGCGTAACCGAACGCGTAACAGATCGTAACGTCATCCTTGACAAGAAAGTAGGTCAGAGACCTGTGGCCGGAAGGAGAGGATTCCTCCTCAATCCCGGTGGCTCACACAGTAAAACCATATACACAAATAGAAGTCTGTAAAAATTGGTAGAAAAAATTATACATGTAGATATAATATTTTGTAGAAATAGGAAAATTAAAACGGTTTTAAACATGGAAAACATTTCTCTTTGTTATTAAATAAATGATTAAATATTTTCAAAATATTCTGTATTAAAATTAATAGTATGTAATTATAAATATTTAATATTTATGAGTGTCACTTTATCAGGAAGCAGACAATCACTTCTTTGCGCTCTTCTGTGAGACTGACCCTAACTGAAAGCATGCGAACGAATACTTCCTGCTGGAGACAATTAGTAGATATCGGTAGAATGATCTGTACAAATACGCTGAAAACTCATATACACAAATAGAAGTCTGTAGAAATAGCTAGAAGAAATTATACAGGTAGATATAATATTTTGTAGAAATGGGAAAATTGAAACGGTTTTGAAAGCGAAATAATCCGTGTGAAATCAATTGCTTTCTACTATATGTAAGAGAGAAAAATTTGCATTCTTCGGTGAGATTAACATAGAGTAAGAGCACGCAAACGATTATAAATATTAAAGTAATATACCGAGACAATACGCGATCGTTAAATTATAATAAGAGGTATATAAAAAACCGACAAGTTACAACAAAAACGTCATAATGTCCAAAGAGCAGTAATTTAAGGTTTTCTTTGAAAGACAATACCTAGGATGACATTGTTCATGATGAAACTACGTCATTTCCCTAATTTGAAAGTCGAAACAGATTATTACTGCCGAGAGGGATCAATTTAAGTACAAATTGTAAAATTATAGCATTTTGTCTCTTTCTCTGTCGTGAAAGAAAACAGCATTTTTCTTTTAAATGAAGAGGTTTTAAAATAAAACAAAACAATACCAATTATTTATCGCGAATTCACAATAGTACTTTTACTTGTAAATAAATAAGGTAATTCGTACATAATGACAGAACATTGTGGTACGGTTATGTATTTGAATGAATTTTTGTTTGGAATTAAGTATGTAACTTGATTTATATCCTTATTAATGGATTGGATATACACGTATATATAAATTTGTCGCGAATTGAAATTTGTCAATGTCACTTGCCAGGAGAATGCTGACATGATACTATCACCATGAAAGATTAGTTGATCCGATTGTGGTTAAAATGAAAATTTTGATTGTAATTCATTATATAACTCTGCTTGTACTTATATTAATGACACAGCTTATTTTGGTATTGTGAGAGAACTTGCGTTGTGAATGAAAAAACACAATTGTCGCGATCGAGTTTTCCTGTGACATAGGATTGGTTAAAGATAGAGTAAATCATATGATTCAAGTTTAAGGAAAATTTTCCTCATCCTCAGTTTGCATTAAACATAATTGTATCAGTCACAACCACAACTGGCTTAAATTAATACACCATTGTTAAACGGAGTGAAAGTCGCGGAATGACGATGTTGAATAATGATATTGATTTGTGGTAATCTGCTCTAGACAAGACAAACAAAAATGGAAATGTTAGTGAGGTACAAGGTTCCTTCAGCATCGAACAAAAGACGGTGTCGAATTGTATTAATAAACAATCGTCTTTCTCAGAAACCAATCTGGTTTAATTTCAACTGGCAACAGAAAAAGACCGTCAGGGATCGAGAAATAACTAATAAAGTCCAAAAGATATTTATACCGAAACCACAAAAACACTACGTTCTGTGTCATTTTGTTTCGCGGATCTATGGCCAACGCTAAGGTGTTTTCCGCAAGAATCCATTTTCATCCTGTGCCGATATATCCTTTAAAAGTTACAAGCGGACATTGTCCCCGCACATTGAATAGACTTGTTCATGAACACTGGGAGTTTGGTCCTGAAATCGCGCCGCGCTCGAACAGGCTGACTACGTGGAGTTTTTTGGGTTTCTTCACTTTTGTAACGCCTAAATAGAAGCCAGTTTCCCTTTATAAGACCTCACAGAAGGAACCCCTAGGCAGATCTCCCGAGTGTTGCGTAGCCATAACTAACGAAACGAAAAGAAAAAAAAATTAATTAATTTATAGATATGCAATCGATATTTCGCAATGGAATGTACGACATGCTGTACATTAGAAATATTTGAAAGTAAGTACCGAACCGAATTTCTTAGCAATCGGTCGAACATGATTTACGTTACAAGTATGAGCTAGAACGGGCTAAAAGTATATACTTCTAGGCCGTTCTACCAAACGAACAAACAAACATCCTTTCTTATAATCGCACATGTCATTCTTTATAATTACCCACAAAAAACCCCACAAATAAGACTGATTGACAAGCGTAATGCTTAGCACGCGCTTCGATTACGTGAGCACGTTTTTCATTGTTGTATAAACAATAAGTTATAAGAATAAGTTTTCAAGTATTGTTAAAGAAATATATCGATTGTTGTATGTTAAATTATCGAAAGTTATTAGTGCGCAAAAAATGGATTGTATAAGTAAGTTAAATTCTTTATATTATATAATTATATTAACTGTTTAATAACGTGTTCGCAATGAATATAAAAACACGCAATTCATAGTAATTATTTACGGGATGTATAAAAATCTTAATTAAAATCTGATACGGTTGAACTTTGAATTCATTTTCTGCTGGAGAAAATTAGAGCATTAGACGATTTTCCGCAAATGAATAACAATTTTTTATTTTATTTCTGTATCTTTTCCAATATTTAAATATTCGGTTCCATTAAGATGAATAAAAAGAAGCTAACAGAAATTGAAACCACATTTTTATAATAAAATAAGATATTCAAAAATAAAATTCAATTCAATGGCTAATTTAAAATAATCTTATAAAAAGTTGTCAAAACTCTAATCTAAAGGCTAATGTTCTAGTGTTCAATGTATACTTACGACTTGATTTTGACTACATTTCAGGTTTTGGTCATTAATTAATTAAACAATGCTAAATTTTATATTTACAAACTGTCTATTACATTATTTATCGACATTGCTGAATATAGATATAGCAAATAAATCGATCTTCACCGCTAGATAATTGCAAACAATGCACATTTATAAAAAAAACCTTGTAACGAAAGGGTGACGAATCTGGCAATTATGTTTAATTGGTTAAAATAATCCATTAATTTCCCTTTATTTTTTATCTTTGTTATAAAGATATAAATGAACATTTGATTATTTACATTTTTGAAGTTAATCTATAAACTGAATATTAAAATACATTTTACTTAGACATTCTATTAAATTGTATCAATCAAGGTAAAGTAAGCTTCTGAGTATAAACTAATAAATATCCGTTCATTTATTTAAACCGAGAATATCGTTTAAATCAAGAAATTTCTAAGCAAGAATTAATTGATTTAAACATTAAAATTTATTTTCAATTTTTATTTTTGTGGATTTGCAATAAAATAAAGTTTCAAAATATCTTTCTAGAATAACAATTTCATGTTTATTTGGTGTAAACTGTTTGTCATTTGCTTTGTTTCTCTTTTTCAAATTCCTATATAATTTTTAATTCAGACGAAGAAGGCGTTATTAATGAACATGGATCATCCGAACAGAAAAAAGTAACGTTGGAAGATTCCGTCGCCACAATCGTTCATATTATCTTGGATCTGGCACGGAGAAAAAGAGAAGAAGAAAAAGCTTTAGTAAGTTACAATTAAATAAAAATAATTGATACTAATTCTTATTATTTAACGATTTACAACTGTAAAACCCGTGACAAAAACGCACAATCTTATAAAATGTTTTATTTAATATAGCTGCAAATTGTTTATTTCTTATTATATAAATATATTCTGAGTTAATAAATAAAAACCGTACGAGTACTGTAAGATTGTTATATCAGGAATCAGAATTTTTCACTTTTTACAGGAAAAACTGAACGTAGATGAACAAACATTGGCAGTAAGTGAGAAAGTGGGAAAATTGTATAAAGGTGAGATCACAAAGACATTATAAAATATTTTCGGATTCATAAAATATTTTATTTAAAAATTATTAAGGAATGATTTGATGTTAAATTCATTGTATTAAAATTTATTTAAATTAAGAAACTTAATATTAATTACCCATACGCAGTCTTTGACGTGTGAAGGGTGTCGTAATTTATTATATTCGAAACTATTCAAAATATAACATTAATATCAAAATGTATATTTCTACAAAGATTTCATTTATTTCGTCAAAAATACTTTAGATAATTATTTTTGTTACTTAAACAGTAATATGTGTCTGTCTGTGTTTACGGCTATTTCGTTTGATATCTCAAAATACGCTTACATTAAAAGAAAAAGTTTGCACGGTAACTTCTATGTAAGATACATTGATACTATTCAATTTTGATAATTAAAAATTAAAGGGGTTCGTGCATGATATTTTCCGAGTAGTCAGACTTAATGAAGATTTTACACGAAATTATGTATAAATGTGAAATAAACACTTGTGGAACTCTCACAAAGACAATTAAAATCGAATTGTGTGTTGTCTAAAAACTTTTATTTTCTGAAAAAGCGCTGTAGTAAGTGCACACGAACTTTTGGTCGAGACTTGAAGTTGGGTGATTTCAATCGAAATATTTTCCTCCCAACGCACTTAGGTACATTCTGTTGTTATTAGGAAAAGTATAATGTACAGGGTCAAGAGAGTATCAATTTCAGTTGTTTTAAATTAAATGCATAATGAATATGATGAAAAATTGCAGGCCAGCATTGTGGCATCACAGAATATTTGCTAGTTACAACTAATCTTGCTTAATATTTAAGAAATAACATTGATTTTTAATAAACAGCGTGCAGCTTTTTAGTTTTTTCTATACATAAACACTCGCAAGTGTTTTGGATTACCGGAAACATGAAACTGTGCCATTGTATTATCGTTTTGAATGTTTACCTACCGTGTTTCCCCGAAAATAAAACATCCGCAGAAAATAAGACCTAGCACTGATTTTGCTGAATTGCGAAATATAAGACCTCCCTCTGAAAGTAAGACCTAGCGAAGTTTTTTTAGTCGTAACGGTCATCGACAGATGGTTAAAAGTGGCCGTTGGTTTTTTGAAAGTACAGCCATTGATTTGTCAGCAGACAATTACGCCACACGGCATAAGACTATGACTTGGGAATCACAGATTTTCATAACGTCACGGCTGGTGATGGCTAATTGGTCGGCCGGGAATCACGCCACATGACATTTGCATAGTGCTACGGTTCAGTAAGCACTAATTGGTCATCGAGTCCGATGTTGACGCTATAAAAAGGCGACAGTTCGACACACCGGATATACGTCACTCTCGTCTAAGTTCGACTTGGGAAATTTTTTTGTTTAATAATAAATGTAAATTCTTCTTCCTGGAAAAAATAAGACATTCTCTGAAAATAAGACCTAGCGCATTTTTCAGAGCAAAAATTAGTATAAGACACTGTCTTATTTGCGGGGAAACACGGTATCAATTCGACGCCATGTCAAACAATAAGTCAATAACAAAAATTGTTGTGAGACAGCGACTGATTTTTGATATAAAATTTCCACCACGCGGATTGGGTTCACACATTATCTATGAAATGGCAAGTACAGTTTTCCAGAATGTCTTCACGCATATAACGCATAAATAAGGACCACATTGCCTCTAAATAATGTTTTGCAAAGTAAATCGACCACGTCCTTCTTTGTGTTTACTTATCACAAAATTAAAAAATAAAATTACTTTTCGTACGGAATTCTAAGTATGTTCTGTGATTAGCGTGACGTAAGCACTTTTCCAATTGTTGCGTAAGCAATAGACATTAATATTATATTTTCGGCTATTGTCGATGCGTTATTTGTTCGGTGTTATCGAATGTGATATTTCTTTTGAAAATAAGTTTTGTCAGCAAGTTAAACTACATATTTATTGTATAATTATATTAAAAATAAATATAGAAACATAAATTTAATAGTAATTTTCGATCAGATGTTTAAAAATCCCAATATAATGTTATAATGTTAACGGCGAATATATTTTTAGTGTCATTAACGATAAATAACAATTTATTATTTCGTTTGCGCATCTTATCCAATATCTGAATATTGGGTTTCATTAAAAAACCTACCGGGAATTACTCTTTAGTAAGCAATATTGCATATGAATTATTGATTTTACGATTGTAACAATTTACACTTTGCACACAATTAATAAATTCAAATCACAGTGTAATATTTATAATTTGTAACAGAAATAAATTGACTTTTGTTTTATGCGATACGCTTCTTGTATAGTTTTGTGTTCAAATATACGAGCGCTAAGATGGCTAACAAAATAACAATTTATTATTAGATTTATTATACGATCAATAAAATGGAAAACAAACTTTAGAGAGACGTTTTATTTATTTGAGTATGCATTTCGGATAATTATATCCCCTTTTAACTTTTGTGTTACAAATGGATTATGAGAAATTGAAATTCACTTTTGCCATATTTTCAATGGAATAAATTTCCAAAATATGTTTTCGACAATAAGAATTTCATCTGTTTATTTGATCTAAACCGTTTGTTATTTCCTTTCTTTTTTCCTTTCAAATTCTTATATAGGCCTAATTATTAAATTGACGCGAAAAAACTTTTACGAATTGCTGTGTTTATTGCCTTTACTTTTATTCTCTAGGTTTTAATAACAAAATGGATCTACGTGATAGAAGTAAATATTTCGCATGGAAGTACGATAGAACTCCGGAAGAAATTTTTAAATCTTTAGTGAATGCAAAAATGCCAATGACATCCAATATACATGCTGATTTTCCGGATCAAACGGAATCGTCATCTTCTGTAAGTTCAATTCAAAATAATTTAATAATTCTCATTATGTAAAGATTTAAAACTGAAAATCACAATCTTATGGAAAGGACTGCAAATTCTTTATTAATTAATAAAACATTTTTTCCGAGTAACAAAAAACATTTCGACTACTGTGAGATTATTCTATCAGGAATAAGAACTTTTCACTTTTTACAGGATTCCGATGATGAAGAGAATGATTTTTGTTTTTTGGAAAGGAGAACAGACCTCTTTGGTTTTTGCGAGAACAGACCTCTAAAAAAAGAGTTTGAATTTTTAGAGAAGTACTCATTGGTAAAAGACATAATTTCTGAAGAAAACGAAGACGATGACCCGATGTTCAAATCGTCATCGAAAATAATCGAAGAAGAAAAAGTATTGGATGAAAGTAAGGTTACAAAATGATTATAAAGAATTATAAAATAATTTGTTAACAATTATTAAGAAATCTTTTAATGTTAAACTCATTCTGTTTAAATTTATTTNTTATATCCATTTTTAACTCTTGTGTTACAAATGGATTATGAGAAATTGAAATTGACTTTTGCTGAATTTTTAGTTTTATTTTCAATGGAATAAATTTCCAAAATATATTTTCGACAATAAGAATTTCATCTGTTTATTTGTCATTTCCTTTCTTTTTTTCTTTCAAATTCTTATATAGGCCTAATTATTAAATTGACGCGAAAAAACTTTTACGAATTGCTGTGTTTATTGCCTTTACTTTTATTCTCTAGGTTTTAATAACAAACTGGATCTACGTGATAAAAGTAAATATTTCGCATGGAAGTACGATAGAACTGCGGAAGAAATTTTTAAATCTTTAGTGAATGCAAAAATGCCAATGACATCCAATATAAATGCTGATTTTCCGGAACAAACAGAATCGTCGTCTTCTGTAAGTTTAATTCAAAATAATTTAATAATTCTCATTATGTAAAGATTTAAAACTGAAAATCACAATCTTATGGAAAGAGCTGCAAATTCTTTATTAATTAATAAATCATTTTTTCCGAGTAATAAAAAAACATTTCGACTACTGTAAGCTTATTGTATCAGGAATAAGAACTTTTCACTTTTTACAGGATTCCGATGACGAAGAGAATAATTTTTGGTTTGTGGAAACTACTCGTTGCGAGAACAGACCTCTGAAGAAAGAGTTTGAATTTTTAGAAAAGCATTCATTGGTAAAAGAAATAATTTCTGAAGAAAACGAAGACGATGACCCCATGTTCAAATCGTCATCGAAAATAATCGAAGAAGAAAAAGTAAAGGATGAAAGTAAGGTTACAAAATGATTATAAAGAATTATAAAATAATTTGTTAACAATTATTAAGAAATTCTGTTTAAATTTATTTAAATTATAAAACTTAATATTTGTTATCCATTTGCAGTCTGTCACGTGTGTTGTATGCCGTAGTTTATTATATTCGAAACAATTCAGAAATAGATCATTCATTTCTACAAAGATTCCATTTATTTCGTCAAAGACAATTTCGATGATGATTTTGTTACTGTTTAAGTAACAATTTCAAGCACATTATATAAATATTCAGCAGTAAACATGATTACGAGTAAACCAACAAATAAAATAATTGCAACAAACACAACTTTAATTAACATTGACAAAATGATTTATTGTCTTGGCAAGTTCTCGAATGAAATTTAATTGAAAATTAATTTAGCATCCTTCAAAGTATATGTCGAGAAATTTCCAATAATTTTAATATATATTAATGAACTTTATTTTTCCGGCTGTTATAATTGTGAGTAACAGGGGGCCACTGGGTTAAAGCCTAATGACCACTTAATCTGCACGGGTCGGAAAGACCCGCTCTCGTTTGTCGGATGGCAATAGGAGGGCTAAAAATATGAGTGGGGAGGAGTCGGAAGTCGTAATCAGGTGTTCCAAAAGACTACACGGGTTTAAATTAACGAACACATTTAATAAACAACTATGAAAATTTACACAAAGATGTTAAATACAACATACGCGAATCAAGATATAAATAGGTATTCTAAAATCTATTCTAACCTAACGCTAAAATCCGAGAGAGAGCTCACGTTAGAGAGAGATAAATTATAATGGCAAGGGTTTACCTTGAAGGCAACGTTCTCCAGTTATAGGGCGTTGATAAAACACTCTGTGATCGTTGTCTTCTAATCCGAGGTGTCCTTTGAAGGCTATGTGGAGCGATGTCCTGTTACGGTGTATGCTCCGTCGCTCCCAATATGTAGAGTTCTTCCTTGACGAAGTTCTTCGGAGGTTTGCAGAGGGGTTTCTTCGGCTTAAGCGCCCTGGCTCAGCCCCGAGTAGAAAATCCGACCCCTTTATATACCCGATCAGCGTGGGAAAAATCTGAGAATTGTTGACGTCTTTTGACAGTTCTCCCTGATTTATGACAGTCTCCCGCGCCGTAGAGAAATTCATACCTTATTTGGTCATTTATTGTCCGGTCGCTCGGACGTATGGGGGTCACGTGACATCGTGGTCCCTCGTCGATGACCTTCGGACGATGAAAGTCACCCTCACTAACTACGCAGTTAGTGTGAAAATAAAAAACATCGTTCGTAGTCTCACATAATATTTGAATTGGGTCACGTTTGACCTTCGACGCTTTTGGAATGGTTGTGACATTTCCGTACAGAAAAAGTATAGAAACGAAATATGTGTTTGTGTATCAATAACATTTGGTATATAAACACAAAATGAAACAATGAAATTAACTATAAAACAAGAGATAATCCGTGGAACACAAACAGAAAAACACTGTGCACTTCACTGGCAATATTCCGTTTATCATATGTTTGACTGTTTGATTCATTCAGAATGGAAGAAAAATCTGAGTTTATATTTAGATTCATATTGATTATATCTTTAAAACTTTCTATTTATACATGTGTACTGCTTTGTCGTTTCTTTTATACATTAAACATTATATGTATTTATAACTGTTTTATCCTGAATTAATTTGTGAGAATAAATGCACATTTGAATATGTACAGATATTTCACGGTAACACGAATATCTTATAATAATATATTTGTTTTTTTCATAAACTTATTTATAGTTAATGGCGGAATTATGATGTTTATTTACGAAAAGATTGAAATGTAAATTATAAAATTATTATTTTTCAGCTAATAATAAAGATCAAAGCGATGATAAAATTGAAAAAAAGCAAAAGCTAAGAGATCTAGTAGAAACAGAGGAAAGGAAAAGTATTAATGTAAGATATTCGTGGGAAGATAAATCTACAAAAGAAGATGAAAATGATAGAGTAAGATAATATTTTCTAACTTTATTTACTTTACATTTATAAACCCATTCTCATTCCTTGCTAAAATTTCACATTTGGTTGTATTTTGATATTTCAATATTTTCATTTTCTTTCCCTTTTTCTAAAATAATTACAAACATTTTAAATGATTGGTCTTATAAAGTTTATGTTTAAATTTTCAAAAAAAAATTGAAAACATTTAAATATTACTTTGAAAATAACCAAATTTATGAAAAGACTAATTAAGATGTTTATTTCTTGGAAAGTTTATTGTTACACCGAACTGATGGCATTGGATTAGAATAATTACATAATAACAGTTTATCGGCCATCACTAAATATGTTTAAAATGGTTTTCTAGAATGCGAGTATATATATTTCGTGTATTTTTGCGAAAAATTGATTGGTCGGTAGATTACTGTTTGATACTCGGCTGTGAACGGACCAGTTTGTCAGAACTAACATTAGAAATTTGACATATGTTTTCAATTGGTGTCTACTTCACCAATGAAATTGTACCATTTCGCATTATCTGAGTATCGCTATAAACGTAATAATGATAGACCAAAATAATTACTTTTTATATTGTCATCATATCATAGTATTTGTATTTTATAATTAGGTAAGGATTTCACAAAACGAGTAACATATTATAAAAATTCTTTATTTGTCTGCTGTAAACAGCTTAAACAATTTTTAAAATGTGTCAGATTGATTACTCGGTGTAATAAACCATTACATAAAATAACCTATGTAATTACAATTCAAATACTATGATATAATATAAGAGTTAGAAGTATGAAATAATGTAATAATTTTAATCCTTGTTGTTCTCATACGCTAGTTTACAAATATATTTATATTTTTTGCAGGAAACAACGAAATGTTCTGATGCTTTTACATATTTATTTTGTAAAATTCCATCCTTTATCTTTTCGTGTTGCAGAAGAAGAAAGAAACATGCCAATGGTGAAAAAGGTAGGAAAAAGATTACGTAAATTTTATTTATAACATGACTCATATTTAATAAAAGTTAATCGTTGTAAGATTTGGCATGCTTATGTTAATCATTGAAAACAAAAATAAAATTCGCACAAAATTCAATTCACTTTAACACCGTTTCATTCTACTAGTAAATAATTTAGTCAAAATATAATGCAGTGGTGTCATATCACAAACACTGACAGAAAAGAATAATTTTGTTACAGAATATTTAATTGAATTAATAAAAATAGTAAAAAGTAAAACTCTCTCGACAAAAGTATATAATGTGCGTCAAGCAAACNTAATAAAATTACTTTTAAAATATGTCAAGTGTATATATACCTAAAATTGTATTTAATAAATTTAAAGTTTTGAATGAAAGTGTTTGATTGAATTTTTAAATTGGCTTGTTCAACAAAATTGTCGAAATTCGCTGTGTAAAACTGCAATAGTTTTTAATAGTGTATAAAATTAGTTATAAAATATGTCAAGTGTATATATTCCAATAAGAGTGTGTAATGTTAATTTAAAAAACGGAAACACACAAAGATAAGCAGAAGATTATTGGAGGTGTAAATCAAATATCCGTTATGCGAAGATGTGTAAGAAATTATTAGGATTTTTAAGCATTTATTTTCTCAAGTTTGCTGAGAAGGGTCGTTAATGAGCTCTAAACGTGTTCAGATAATATGTACGTTTAACTACTAAACTGAATTAAAATGAAAAATGAAAAGTGTTGGGTTCATTTTTATTTTTCTAGTTGTTGCACTGTATAGTGTTGAAGTAGTTAAATAATAAATTACGTTTTATTTATATAGCATCATTAAATAAAATTTATATATACTTTATTCAAGCTTAAAATTTATATGTCATTTAAAGCATTTACCGTATTGCAATATATACATACAGTGCTCATCAAGTTTCTATAAATACAAACGTGAAATGTAACTTTATTGACAAGTTATTTAAATGTCAGCATTAATATTTGTGTCAGTAGATTGAAGGAGCAAGGGAACGGAGTACATCAGTGATCTATTAATGGTGTTTACTTCTTACAGGATTTTCTATGTGGAAAGTGGATTTTGTTTTATTGTTAGACACATGAAGAAAACCCGGATCTTTTCATGTGACTAGTACATTGGTTAGGCACGAAGCAATTACTAAGTACCAATGTTTAATGCGTTTATTTATCTGGCCTTTACCGTTTATAGCGTTTAAGCTTTCGAAGAAAGTAAATATTGCTTTCGTTACCTGAAATTCAAAATTCAAATATGTTTAACAATTTTTATTACTTTCAGACGTGTCAAATGATTATAACAAAAAAATACTTTACCGTGAAAGCAAATTTTTTAGTTATTATGAAATAATAAACATTTACTCCCAAGTTATGTGGATCCCAATCTTTTAATACAGCACAGAAGCTGTAAATAATAATAATAATAATTTTTCTGAATGTATTTCTCTTTAATTTGAATAAAAAATTCAGTAGACTTCCTCATAGCTATCAAGTTAGGTACTCCTTTATTGCAATTCACAAATGCATTTCGGGTTTATGTAGTATCTAAGGATTTTTTATTCAAATAGAAGAGACATACATTCAAATTACGTATGCAACAGCTACCACATCTTACATTGAGAATAATAACAATGTTTCATGTATTGAGTATTATGTACATTTAATAACAGCATGAACTAACGTTTTCTGTTCAATTGTTACTTACTTACCCGCATTTTATCGATGAATGATAAATTAAGAGAGTCAAAGTAATACATTTCTCCCAGACATTTTTTAGACTAGTGATAATTTTACAATCAACTTTGTTATTTTATTTAATTTTAACCAGAAAAGTTTATAATTAACTTTAATATTTCTGTTTAAAATAAAATTTATAATTCGTAACACTCAAAATACCTTAGAAACTACTTACCGATGTACATATTATTGAAGCAGTTACTCAAAGTATTATTATACCGAGAAGTGATATCCCCAGACAAAAGTATATCACAAGTTTTCCTCCTTCCATAGACATGTGCATTATAATTATAGCACTACTAGCAATGTAACTAATAACAAAAACATAAGAGGTAAAAGTAATAATTCTTCCGATATCATTTATTCTTTACACTTCAAGCGCAATTTTATGGTATTCTTCTTGTATACTTTTTATGATATGATTGTATTGTAGATGTCGCGACTGAATGAAATGTATTTCCTAAAGTAATGCTTTCAATTTATAATATATACTCGTGAAGAGTGTCATCTCTAACGGAATGAAAGCTAAAAACACTGTCAGGCATGTTATACTTAACGAAGCAAAACCTATACATATGCTTGCAATGAATGACACACTATTTTTTTTCAAAACCGGATAACGCTTTCTAATCATGTTTATACAAAATTTAAAAATTTTATACAAGATTGTGCTTGAAGTAAATTTTTCTATTCGCCAGTCTTAGAATATTCCTCTAACTTTCAAATAAGTCATATTATTACTGGTAGAGGATGTGACGTAGGCAAAATTTTCAGAATTTTTAATCTTATATTATCTGCTTATGTAAGAAGGTATTACATTACAGTCGACCCCCCTCTATAACAGTGTTAATTTTTCCGTTTTATATGAATTCCGTGTTGTACGAGTCACTTAGATTTTACAAATACAAAATGAGCCGTTCACAACCCAGCACACGTATTTGTAAAATCTAAGTGACTGGTACAACATGGAATTTATATAAAACGGAAAATCAACAGTGTTATAGGGGGTCGACTGTATTTAAAAATTCTAGAAATTTCCATTTCTGGTAGCTTAATGGACCACAAGTTAATTTTATAATGTCAGGTATTTTATAATGCATTTTTCGATAAGCTAATGTAATTTTCTTAAGTATTTATAATTGATACAGATTATTTATGCACTCTGTGAAAGCAAAATTACATACGAGTATTTGTTTGCTCTCGTAATGTATTAAAGTCTTTAGTGAGTTTCAGCCGCATTATAAAGCTACAGTTTTCACGGAAAAAAGTCTTTAGTTTAAAAATAAGAACTTTGCAATTGATTCTCGGAAATATTTCACGATTGCAATTTTTTAAATTAGATGTACACAAATTCGCGAACGTTGTGTAACAATAGACGAAACACACAACATTATGCAAAACAGATACGATGGGTTTCAGATTAAAGAAAACTTTTCAATAAATCTAGAAACTATTATCGTGGTTTCAATGTAATTATTTCTTATTTTTTAAGTCAATTGTTTTGTTTTCTTTGGCATTGGATGTGTCTTTTCATATATATTTTAATACTACGATGTATAAAAATACACAATACGAATTCTTAATAAATTAAGGATATAATGCGAATCATACTGTTCCTCATGATGGTGTTTATGGGATACACCGAAGANGCGTTGAATTTTCGTCGATGTTAAGCCTAACGAAGACTATTGTATCGTTAAAAATTATTTTTTTATTTTGTACAAACAAAATAAATATATTGAAAAATATAAACACAATAAAAAATTATGTTAATTTAGTATCAAAAACGTAAAATATTTTAGTAGCCCAAGACATAGCCAAAGATTGAAGCGCCACAGCACTGGCGGAAATTTAAATTTGCCGACTGGAATTCTTTCGGATAATTGACGTTTCGGATGATTGACTTTCGGATAATCGACGTTCTACTGTATTACTATTTTTATATCCGTTTCTCTTATAGTCAATCCGAGAAAATGTATAAAATACACTTACTTTTCGATTGCTTGAGTTCGAAACTTTTTTCATAAGTATCCACTATATTAATGGAGAAAACCATTGCAAATGTAATTAAACAATTCATCTTTGGATTTGAAATGTCGTCTTAATTACATCGAAATTTAAGTATTAATAATAATTTATTATCGATAAAGGATATCGAATCTTGGCTTAATTTTAATTGAATTTCCTGTAATGGAATTTATATCGATTAAAACAAAATNAAGAACAATAATATCGGCTCTTGATACAACGGGACTGTCTTCAATCTCAATCATTTTAGAAAGGACACTACCAGCGATGATATCGGGCGAATAGAGACTTTCTTTATTGTAATTCGGTTCGGTTTTGCTCTGAAATTAAAATATACATAAAGAAAAAACGAAATATAAATGATATCTCTCACTACCATTTAACTTACTGTATAGGAGATATGTCCAATCAAACGAAATGTTAGATTGAGTTATAATTCATCGAGATACCTTTCCTGTGACTGAAACACAAGAAAATTAATATAATAAAGAATTGAAGAAGTTTGATTACCTAACAAATCAACTTTTTAAAGCTTACCATACGAATTATCTTATTTGGATATGGTGTTATTTCTTCTTCGCTAAAATATGTAGACATGAAACTATCCGTCACTATCACACATTCAATTACCGCACATGGTGGTGTAAAATCTATTTCAAAATCCTGTGCATCTGCTACATCTTCTACGGTTCTCTTCTCCGTCACAGATGATTCTATTAAAGTAAATTAAATACAGTAGAGCGTCGATTATCCGAATCAATTGGGGACTGGGGTTGTTCGGATAACCGATTATGTAGGAAAAAATAGTTTAATTTTAATGTATCCTATGTTGAAATTTTTTTCCGTTACGTGTCGCTTCGCGTTGAATTTTCGTCGATGTTAAGCCTAACGAAGACTATTGTATCGTTAAAAATTATTTTTTTATTTTGTACAAACAAAATAAATATATTGAAAAATATAAAAACAATAAAAAATTATACTTCAGAAGTTAATTTAGTATCAAAAACGTAAAATATTTGAGTAGCCCAAGACATAGCCAAAGATTGCAGCGCCACAGCACTAGCGAATATTTAAATTTGCCAACTGGAATTCTTTCGGATAACCGACTTTCGGATAAACGACGCTCTACTGTATTATCATATTTGTTAAATTGGTATTTCTGATAAATATTTGTACATTCTGAATCATTAAAAATAAACTTTTTTTCTGTTACGTGTATTATAATCTTTGGGTTTTGCTAAATGGGTATCAGGTGTGTGGAAAAGCAATCTTCAAAAGCTGATAGCAGTAATTGAGGAAATACCGCATTTTGAATTCACTCAACAGACCAGAGGACGATGATTTGTGGAGTAAGAGTGAAAAAGAGGAGAATTGTAACGAACCTTCGGAGTGGCGAGTCCCAGTAGACAAAAGGTGATAGTTTCAAGAAAACATGGTTGCTTGCATTTGATGATAATTTGTTTGTGATTTAACGAATAAACTTTGAATTGTATTAATAAATCTAATTTTCTTTATTTTGATCTTGAAACTCGCATCTTGTCCCTAAGCCCTTNCCAGGAGTTTTTCGGGAGTAGTCCGTCTGGATATGTCGGGCCCTGCTGTGGGCCTCATCGAATTATAATAGACTTGGTAAGAAAGGCTTTCTCAGTGCCCACAGGGCAGAAAAAGTTTTAAAGAAAATTGAACTTCGAATTATAATTATCGAAATTATTCAACTATAGTAAATAAACTCCATTAAGTTATTTTCGATTCTTCTGAAATTTTCATTTTAATCAACAATAATTTATCTCAACAGAAAGAAAATTAAATACATAGTTTTTAAAATCACTGATGCAGTTTTAATATGGCCTTAATGGGTCGCCAGAATTTTTTAAAATGTAAAGGGGTAGCGTATTCAAGAAGGTCAAAAAACACTGGAATAGAGAGTGGGCAGTCCACTACAGCATGAGAACTTCGTAAGTTTACTTCGGTTCGTGACTTCGATACGTCACTTTCGTCTAAGTTCGACTTGGGAATTTTTTTGTTTAATAATGTGAATTCTTTTTCGTAGAAAAATAAGATCTAGCGCATCTTTCAGAACAAGAATTAATATAAGGCACAGTCTTATTTTCAGGGAAACAAGGTATAAATATTAGAATAGCTGAAAATTACTTTTTTAAAAAATATTCAATTGCAAAGAACATGATTACGTTGGTGTCCCGGCTAAGAAAAACCCAAAATTTAATATTTCGTATAACGCGCACAATATAAATTTAATATAAATTAAGTGATTTGTAAAAAAACGTGTTTTTCAATTCTTTTGTTGTTTAAATCATATATATTTATGGTTTTCTGAGGGAGGTAAACCACTGTTTTACTTTTAACACTCCTTTTCAGAGAAGCGAGTAAGAGGACCTTTTTTCATGTCCATTATGGGACAACCGGCTAGTCAAAAACGGGAACCTAGACGTTAATTTTTATTAGTTAACTAATTTTTCGAACATCCTGTATTTTTATACAAAAGACAGTGATTTCAAAATCAAAAGTTTTTGAATTAATTTTTATTGTTTAATGCTCGTATTAAAAAATGCATGATTTTAAAAGTCGTTCAATTTTTCTGTAGTAATTTCTATATAAAATTGTAAAAGAATAATTTTTCCTCAATTCTTACCTCGTTATTTTCCTTTTTTCCTTCATCTCCTTCAGCAATATCCTGCGACATTCATGGAAAAATTAGCAATAGGAACAAAATTCTAACCGGAATAAATTTAATTGTAAGAAGTTCTGTAAAGGAAATGTCTTTTAAATGTCCATCTTAAGGGTCATCAAGTGCCACTCAAGCAGCCTCATCTTAGATTCGACTGATGAAAAAGAATATGGCCCGACGTATTCTTATGAAAATCGACAACCAAAAATATCTGTAGTTCTTCGATTGTCTGCGTGCGTTGAAATAGTTATCTCCGCGATCCGCTCATATTATTATTCATAGGATTACACTTACCACAATAAACTCAGGAGCTTGGTCAAGTGTACCTGCATCTACATCCTAAAGATTCAAATTTATAAATTTACTAGCTTACTCGGCGTTACCCAGGATCATAAAAGAAAAGTTTAAAATATAATAAATTATTAATTATATGAATATACTGTTTAAAAGAAAAATATCCGAGTTTTTAGATGTAGTAATTTGACTTTAATATCAGAAATGAAAAAACAATACTTTTCACAGTATAACCTAGAAATGTAAAGATGCTTTTAGGAAGTTTTCCGAGTAAATTAATATTTGATTTGCATTGAATAGGTTGTGATGGTCCAGCTCATGACTCATTTTAAGAACATTATTACTATGTCTAAAACTACAAGGGAATTATGTCCTTAGAAAAAGCTAGTTTAATAATAAGAAATTATTAGTATTAACAAAGTACTTTTTAGAAAGGAAATTACCCGAGTTGTTAGATGTGAGAAATTAATTACTTATATAGTTTGTATGGTGTAACACTTTCTACCCCAGGCAGATGAGTGCTATTTACTAATGTCGCAGTAATGATATGGAGCGCTTACTAGATCAATATTGAATGCAAATGTGAGCAAAGAACTGTCCATTTGTTGTCTATTTCTATTTCAGTATATGCACTGTTAGTTTTCACTCTCGTTATTGTGAAAAATCCTTCACTTTTTGGTTTTGACTTTCTGTACAAGGGATAGCCATCATCTCCGGTTTGAGTTTCCGCTTTAAATTCTCGCTTTAAAGATTTGAACCTTATCAAGAGCTTCATAAGTTTGTCACAGTCCCTATTAAAGGTCTTGAATGTCGTTCCCTTTTCTCACTCATCTGACTAATTCCGTTGATTTTATATGGTTAATACCGATCGGTCTGGTAGTCGATTACTAAAGTGTCATTCATATTCCATTGAGAGTAATGATATACAATGTTAATTAAACAGTGTAATTAGTTAACATAAGCCACTTCTGCTCTTGAATGTCTATCAATAGAAGAATTTGAGTAAATTTTAATGATGTATATTTACAGTTGGTTCTTGAGATTTGTGGAGAAATAAACTGAAAAATCAAATAGTTGAAACATAAATTAGTAATATATTAGTAAGATTTAAATTTACTAAATTTCATTATTCTTACTTGTTCATGATATTGTAGAACGTAGATTGAACATCTGTAAGACAACATTGATATAATCAATATAACACGCATTATTAGATAGTATTTTATATGATTGCCAATAGCGTAACAAACGGAGGGGTNGAACAACATTAAAGCCTGAAGATGGCCTATACAAATAGACTGAAAACGTTAGAATAAAGACAATTAACTCGGCAAATATAAATCAGGTGTGTTTATTTATTAATATAATGGTATCACATTATTTAAAAATTCTAGACATTTCTATTTCTGGTAGCTTGATGGACCACAATTTAATGGTGTGACTTCAGGTATTTTATAATGCATTTTTAATGTATATTTCGATAAGCTAATGGAATTTTCTTCAGTATTTATAATTGATACAGATTGTTTATGTACTGTGTTAAAGCAAAATTACATACGAGTATTTGTTTGTTCTTGTAATGTATTAAAGTTTTTAGTGAGTTTCAGCCGCATTATAAAGCTACAGTTTTCACGGAAAAAAGTCTTTAGTTTAAAAATAAGACCTTTGCAATTGATTCTCACAAATATTTGACAATTGCAAAATTTCAGATTATATTAAACAAGTTCGCGAACGTTGTGTAACAATAGACGAAACACACATTATGCAAAACAGAAGCGATGGATTTTAGCTTAAAGAAAACTTTTCAATAAATCTAGAAACTATTATCGTGGTTTCAATGTTATTATTTTTTATTTTTTAAGTCAATTGTTTTGTTTTCTTTGGCATTGGATGTCTTTTCATATATATTTTAATACTACGATGTATAAAAATACACAATACGAATTCTTAATAAATTAATAAACCGTAATAAACGTTATTTTATATAAAGAATACGCTGCACAGTTATAGTTGGCCAAAATGTAGGATCAATAGTAGTTGGACGTTGTTCTGTTCTTGTGAGTTTAATCTTCACTTTTGTAATATCTGTTTTTAAACTGAGGATAACATTCTTCTCTGTGATTCATTTATCGAGAATTTTGAGGTAAAACTTGTAAGTCGTGTTTTGTTTCGAGAGATATGACCTGGTTATTTGGAAATGGTGGAATTCCACGTTATTCAATATTAATATCGAAGTGCATGCGCCCTTTGGCGGCAAGAAGAAGAGCACAGTTTTATTCTGTATAGTGCTTATCTGCACTGGTTTAGGTAAAACAATTAACTTAAAATTAATGAAAACCAATATTGCTCAATACGAGTTTTAGTTTGCATGAGTAATAACTTGCTTACTAAATATTTACAGTTTCATGGTTGCACAAGTTGTTTTCATTTACTATTTTTACCTTGAAATGTAAAAATTGTTTTGTTTTGTTTGAAAATGTCTCATTTATTCTTTATAGGAATTTGGACTCATATTACATGTAAATTCTTTTCAAAGTTTCGGGTGAATCTTAAATCATTATTAATTATATAAAGCTAAAACAAGATATAAAGAAATAAATTTCATAGTTTTATAGAAACTATAAAATCTGTCTTCACTATTGAAATTCATGATTGAACCTATGTAAATTAAGCTAACTGATGTCGCTACTATTCAGGTTATAACGGAGGATGTCAATGAATAAGTCAACTACGCAAACAATCAATTTTTGCATAAGTAAACAATTAGTCTATTTTGTGTAAAAAAGATGTTTTATGTTTCCTACAGTACAAGTATCAGAATAACATAGAAATTGAATGCATTGTCATTGTTTTTAATGAAAATACAGTAGAGCCTCGATTATCCGACCTAATTGGGGACTGGGGTTGGTCGAAAAATTCAAAGGGCGGATAACCGAAAAGTATGAAAAAATCCATTATTAGTGTAGTATATTATTATATCCCATGTGATTAGTATATTAGTATATCGCTATTAACCTACTTTGCGTTGAATTTTCATCGATGTTAAGCCTAACAAAAATTTTTTTAATAATAATCGTCGCTATTGTATCGTTAAAAATTAGAAAATTAAAATATAAATACTGGCTCCTTTTCATGGTCAAATGAGTGTTGCCAGCTAAAACACGTAAAAATAATATTAAAGTAGCCAAGACATAGCCAAATATTGTAGCGCCACATCACTAGCGGACATTTGAAATTTGCCGACTAGGACGGTCGGTTAACCGAGGGGTCGGTTGTTAGGGGGTCGGATAATCGAGGCTCTACTGTACATTGAAAACAAAAAAAAATGATTTATTTTTTACAGAAACGAAAAACTTGAACAATCTGCGAAAGAAAAACTTATGGAAAATTGGCCTCCATTTAATTTTTGTTTGTATACTGGCACAATGAAGTGACCTTCTTTATCAACACTTGGCAAGTTTTCAATCTTTATTCAGTCAGAACGCCGTTCTACACATTTTCGTTTCGGGTATTCACCCCTCTTCAGCTAACTAAACAAGTATAAAATAACATATTCAACAATAAATTAAAATTATACAAATTGATTTTTAACCAGTGAAACATACCTTACCTTATCATTCTAATATTCCTCTGCATATAAAAAAGAACATTTTTTATATGGAATATAAAAATATATTCAACAGAACTAGTGAACAAGGAAAGAAAGGAAAATATATAAATGACTTACATAAAAAATTTAGTTTAAACGGATACCCTACCAGATTAATTAATGATTGGCAACAAAGAATAGATAATAGTATTGCTTTCCCTGTTAAAAAAGATGAAGAAAAGCAAAAAATTAAATACTTAAGTTTCCCGTACATAAAACATATGTATGAAAAAATTAATAAGGAACTCCAAAAAAACAATATAAAGCTTGCTCAAAACTATAAAAATTTAATATCCAGATTAAATGCTGCACAACGTTCTAAAAAGAAAATAGAAAATGAAAACGAAATAAAAAATGTAGTATACAAAATACCCTGCACTTGTAAAATCAATAGTTTTTATATAGGTGAAACTAAAAGAACATTAAAAACACGTGTAAAAGAGCATATATCAGATTTAAAATATAGTCGTCTAAATTCAGTTTTTCACGATCACTGCGTAACCAATAACTGCAATATAGATCAACTAAATATACAGATTTTGCATAAAGAAAAAAGAACTTAGGACAGAAAATTCAAAGAAGTGTATAAATAATAAGAAATAAACATCAAAATTGTATAAACAAAAATCTAAGCGTTAAAATTAATGAAAATTGCATGAAGATATTGTAAATAGTTGTGTATTAGTTTAATAGAGTGGTATAAAAAAGATTAGTTAATTTAAATTAAAGGTATTTAATTAAAAATGTAATACTACTGTATTTTGAGTTATATGTAAATTAGATAACAAGACAATAGTTCACAAAATAAGCCTGGTGGAATTTAAACGATAGACGGGTTTTTTCTTTTTAAAAAATGTTTTATATATTTTTAAAGTTAATAGATGTCTGTCAATTGTCCTGTCAGTTCATTAAAATCAAGGTATATCGTAATATATGCAAATTGGCAGACTAGTTGACAGTGTTGGAAAGTTGGCCTACAAAATATGCTTAGAAGAACGACGAAGAGGGGCATGATTTTATGTAACTGTTTTAATTCGTACTATTTGTCAATTACTTTGTCTGCGTGTTAAAAATTAAGAAAGCCGCTTGTGTCATTGTAAATAAAAAGGAAAAAGAAAGCATTTATGTAGTCTAAAGTTCTGCTATGTACAGTACTAGTTACGTGTCTGTATCGGAGTAAGGTATGTTTCACTGGTTAAAAATCAACTTGTATAATTTTAATTTATTGTTGAATATGTGAGGGACGAACAGACCCACAATAAAGTGTTATTTTAAATTTTAATTATTGGAAAATTTAATCGGTTAAATTCGAACGTTTTATCGAGTTAGGCTAAAAGCCATAAAAATTATTTCCCACGGAGTTTGTTCCTTGTTGAGTCGGATCAAGTTAGTCAGGGATGTGTTACCAGGAACTTTTGATGGAGAAGACATATTGGACGTGCGACCGTTAAAGGCCATCACCTGACCTCATGGAAAAAACCCAAGAGGAATGAAAAAGAGAAAAGAAAAAAAGACCCCGAGGTCAGTCGTCATCCAAAGTCCGCCCAACAAAGTCGTCCTCCAGGATTAAAACCGTGACACCGGATTAAAACCGTGACCCAGGATTAAACCCGAGAGAAACATTCGTGCTGGATTAAGCCTCTACACTCCTCCGTGCCTCCACACCAGTGAACGGACAAGATTCTGATTCAAGATTCAACGGTAAAGAACTGTCCATCGACAAGGTATTTATCAACCCGCGATTCGTTTGTAAACTCTCTCTCTCTCAACGGCCTAGTATAGTTAAGAACGATGATATGCCCGATAGTATTTAGTATCTCTGTATAGTATTTAGTTCGACTTAATTAAAATTGTTATTTATTTGTTACTATGGAGTCCGAGTAAGTTACTTCCTCGTCTCTCTCCTCACCTCTACTCCGAATCCAAGCGCTCACACGCTACCGCTCGCGAATCTTTAGACGTAACGTCGCGATTTCCGAGTCCCCCCAGAGACTCGGTGGTGTCAGATTCAGGTCTCCTGACAGGGCGCCAAAGAGGTGCCGACCCTACGGTCACAAATATGTTATTTTATACTTGTTTAGTTAGCTGAAGAGGGGTGAATACCCGAAACGCAAATGTGTAGCACGGCGTTCTGACTGAATAAACATTGAAAACTTGACAAGTGTTGATAAAGAAGGTCACTTTATTGTGCCAGTATACAAACATAAATAAAAACACGGTTTCGACAACAACAACTCCATTTAATTGTTACGAACGTGAAGAAAACCCAAAAAATTAATATGCATCAATGTCCTTAATTTAAACAAGTTATTCTTTCAATCACCATAACAGTGTGTTTCTATTAATAGGACTTATCATACTGGTGTATAAGATTACAGCAACACAGTCACACAAATTAAAATTGTTTTATTTACAATTACCTGGACACATACAAATTGCGTTCCAGACCTGAATGTCCCTCTTCAGCAGGTATTTAAATAATAATGAAAGATTTTACCTGAAGCCATTTTTTAAATTAATAGTACTTTAAGTGATTAAAACACTTTCTTACTGACAACAAGACAAATTTATACAATTATACATAAACTACATTTCATGTATAAATTTGTTTTAACTCGCTCTTCCACTCGAGAATCTTGCGATAGATAATTTTTAAAATATTTTCATGCTACGAATAATAAAATTACTACAAAGTATAATTAAAATATATTGTAAATACACTTCTAGAAATTTCACATTTTGTTTTTTTCGCCATAGGACGATTAACAGCGACTTTCCCTCATACTTATCGTGGAACAAAAACTTTATGTTCATTAAAAGTACATGTCAGGGATCAAGAGGATATATGCTAACTCTAGTTTACATTTACATAATCTAAAGTTTGTAAATGATTTAAAAAATTTAAACTCCTGTCACTTTTTAAAAGTTTCTAGGGAAAAAGAGTTAATTGCAAGAAGCTTTTCGTGCTTTCTCGCAAAAACAAAAAGGATTTTAATGATAAGGATATCAAGACTAATATCAAATTAATAATATAGTGGTATTGCTTACTATAATTCTTATTCTGTGAAAATACAATAGAGTACAGTAATACATTTCTTATAAATTGTATAATGTAAGGTGTAAAATATAATAAACTTTTGTAAAATAGTGTGTGGAAAATTATTAGTGTTGTATTGAGAGAAAATTTTGCATGCGAGTCATACGTAATATCGTGCATAATTCAATTTACATAAATTATAACATTCAAATTAAACATAACCGAGAACATCTACATTTAACTGTAACTCCTATGAAAACAATTAGGAATGAGTTATGAGATCAAAAACAATTCTCCAATCCAAAGTAACGATCAAGAACAACTTTTCAATACGAAATCGAATGCGGTTCCTTCTAGTTGTCTAACAATAACTTATATTGCTGCAGATGATAAAGGTAAGAAAAGAGATTGTTAAATATCAGTGAAGTTCGTGTAAACAAAACTTAAATTGTGAATCTGCTCCTTTTCTCTCTCTGGTTTCGAATGTTCATTTTATTTTTCCTTCATGTCTTCGTCTTTATATACTCGCCACTTTTATATAAACATTATAATTACAAATTTCAATGTTTTGTAACTCCATATTGTTAATTCAGTCGTATTATCAGACTTTGTGCGTTATTAACGTATATAACTTTTTATTCCAGTGAAAACAAAGGATCATCTCTATTCAATTTGTATCATTACAAATTAGTAACTCTAGTTCATTTTTTGCAACAGTTGAAAAACACTGAAATTATTAGTTTTATAATGAACTTTATTAAAATGTTAAATTCGACAATATTTAGCCATTTTCATCGCACGTTTTCACAAAACTTGAAGATCTGATTACAAGAAAAGCAAGCGATTGCGTGACGTATTCAAAGACATACTGAAAAATTGGTTTTAGAATATTAAGTGAAATTTATCATATTCAGATATATAAATTTTATTTACAGCATGTTAAAACTAGTAAACGAGAAATTACTCACACTTAGAACTGAGTGTTTGCAGAAGAAAAAGAAATTTTTACTTTTGAATCCAACGTTTGCTCTCATAAGATATAATGATATTAAAGACTGAAAAACAGAAAATAAACCTTCATAACTATATCAATGAAGCAAGTATATAATTTAAAAAAAATCATAACTAATAGTAATACATTCATGTTGTATTGCTCTCTTTGAAAATATATGTCCAGAATACAGGAGTAAAATTCTTGCACCTAAAAAAAGAGAAAATAATTCTCATTACACAGTATTTTTTCTTTAGTATGACAAAAAATATTCAACTGGTATATAGACCAATCAATATTAGACTTAGCAGTGAGAAATACTTAAAAAATCTTCTTATATTCCTTGCTGAATTTTATTTACATTTATCATCACAAACGATTGAACCTAAATTCTGTAGGTTTTCATCAGATCTAATACTGCACCGGAACGTTGTTTAAATGGAACATTTTACCATGTAACGTTCGAACACAATTAAAAAATATGTATTTAAATTACAGAATACAAAAACGTAAAATGAAATAAAGAAAACTTAAGTAACAAGCAAACTAAGAAAATATATAACAATAATAATAGCAATTAATATAAAATTAATAGACAAATAAATAAAGAGGAGTATTGCATATTGAACGACAGATGAAAACTATGAGTTTCTGTATTGCAATCTTTTTTGTATGTTAAATTTGCCGAAGGTAATCCTACTCCATCTCTCGAATTAATGTGACCATGAATTAATTTTCTTTTATAAATCTCAATATTTTTCTCGTTTATTCTACTTTTCGTTTTTCGGATAATTTCTCTGCTTATTTTATACTTGTACAGTACCTAATGCTTTTATTGTACTCGTTTTATACCTCAATGTTTTAGCTGTGTTTTTCTTATGTTGACTTTTATGAGTCTGTAAAGTATACTTGTTGAAATATACTTTACAGACACTATACAAGTATGTTTTTCTAAAAAGTTTTCGAAAAGCAGAGAATTTGTAATTATACGAATTGTTCGAACCTTACTGTTTACAACGAATTTGATGAATTTTACAGCAAAAGAGAATAATGTGGTTACAGAAATTTATCGTTATTAACATCCTATACGTATATTACAGATTTAAATTAATTAATACAAACAATATTGTACTGTTGAAACATTTATGACTTTGGAACTAAAAAATTCTTATTTAAATACTATTGTTTAACAATTCTTGTTACTGAAATTTGAACATTAATACATTTCAATGTATAAAGTAATGCAACATACCTTTGAAGGAATTCTTGTAAGATAGAGAGCGTATATCAGTATTATAATTTGAAAAGAAATACTAAGAAAAACCGCAATAAACAGCTCGAATGTTAAGGAATGAGTAACTAACACAAACAGGAAGATAACACTTATAACCGGTAATATAACAATTATAAATATCATGTGTAAATTTTGAAAAATTTTATCGACTTCATTTATAAATATAAAAACGCGCGCAATTTCATTGAGTACAGTTCCGCTCTCTATCGGAACATGCCTTTTTATTTTCTGTTTTATATCTTCAACATACGTTTCTAATAAACGAACACTTAGGTAAGTCAGTATGCATAGAAAACCGCAGCCATGACCGATTACATTATGTAAAATGAGTGAACCCATAATAACATGAAACACGCAGAAACATTCTCTATAAATGTGTCTATTATAACCGTAATAATTTCTGCCAAATATATATAGACTAGGTAGGCCAAGACATCCGAATATACTCAAGAAAGTAAAATAGAACATAATATAATCTTGACATCTTAATAAATCAGAGATCATTTTACGTGAGCATTTTACATTACGACTGACTTTCACTATAATTGTTCTGATAAAAGAGGCGTTTACATTGTACAGAATTGAAAATATTGGCGAAAAAAGTGACATAACAATAAAGTTATAACGTATATTACTTCCAATTGTGATCCAAAATTGAGGAACTCCACAAAATTCAGAAAATTTATCAAATTTGGTAAAGTAAATTGATATATCTTCTGACACGACGAATAAGATAAAGAACATGAAAATAAAGTAAGTATGAAAGAATAAGATTTTCACCCATAAGCGATCCTTTCTTGAATTTAAGAATATTCCAAAAATCTGTAAAACTTTAATGTAAGGCTGAATTGCATGGAAAAGAGAGTGCTCCATATTTGTTCTTTTGATATCTAACACGAGATTCATTAATGCTCTTTTATCATAAGACTCTTTTATGTTTCTCCTTGTTCGGCTTTATGCTTAAATCAATGATTAATTTAATACATCAGGCTTGTGCATTGAAGCAATTATCTTGAAGGACGAAGATAACATTCTTGTTGTTAGAACTTAATTGTTTACCCATTAAACTAATNCAATTGAGTCGGATAATCGAGGCTCTACTGTATAATAAAGTAAATAAAGTTTTGTACTAAAACTTGTAGAAATACATTTTATTACTGTTTTCTATATTCGGTACATGTACAGAGTACAGTACATTCACATTTGATTTTATAACATTGTATTTTATAATTAGTTTTCATTCTTCTTATTACTTGTAATCATTTAAAAAATGTCTGTCTGTCAAGAAATTTATTTTAGTTTATGTTTTGTCATGTTTTCGTTTTTAAATTATTTTTAAAGCTAACGTACCAATGGCAGCTTTCCAGCACGAAGCGAGTCATGCAAAGAAGCCATCTTTCAAAGCCCATAAAGTTGGCTATCTGAAAGGAAAGGTGCGCCATTTAATTAGTAACCTCCAGTCCCGAGTCAACTCGAGCATGTTACATAAGATTACAAAAAATGCGGTCCTTTAGGCCCCCAAAATTTTTTTTGATTTTTGGAATGTTTTTTGTCTCCAAATTTTTTCAAAATTTTTACCCGCGCAAAAAAATTTTATCGCCATTTTAATTAGCCTTTGATAAGGCTCGATTAAAGCTTAATTGTTTTTTAATTAATGGGATTTTTTATCAAAATTAATTAATTGTTCTAAAGTTGTAGTGCACGAATTTGACTTCGGTAAAGTTATTCAAAGCTACTTTCTGATGTCTAAAACGATCTCCGATAATTTTTTAATTTTTTAAATTAATAGATTTTATTATATATATATTTAATTAATTAGGGGGGTCGGAAATCGCAATAAAATTTTTAATTTTTTAAAAATATTTAAAAATATAGGCCTAATTAGTAGTCACCCTACTTTAAACCCTTGTCCTCCCGAGACGTCTATGAGAATGCCCCGGGAAACCCGACTCCAGCTGTTCTCAAGGTCATTCAGCTGTGTAAACAATGACTTGTCAGTGTCAAATTTCATAGAAAGGCGAGACGAAGGAAAATAAAATTTGAAGCTTTTTCTTCAAAATTAATGCATTTCATTCGTTTTTTTCAGTTTTAAGTATTTTTTATGCTTAATTACATTATAATTTAAAACAGATGGGCGTTAAGAGGTTAAATTAATAGTACTTTAAGTGATTAAAACACTTTCTTACTAACAACAAGACAAATTTATACAATTATACATAAACTACTTTCATGTATAAATTTGTTTTAACTCGCTCTTCCACTCGAGAATCTTGCGATAGATAACTTTTAAAATATTTTAATGCTACGAATAATAAAATTACTACAAAATATAATTAAAATATATTTTAAATACACTTCTAGAAATTTCGCATTTTGTTTTTTTCGCCATAGGACGAATAACAGCGACTTTTCCTCATACTTATCGTGGAACAAAAATTTTATTAACATTAACAGCACATGTCAGGAATCAAGAGGATATACGCTAAGTCTTGTTTCCATTTACATAATCGAAAGCTTGTGAATGATTTTAAAAATTTAATTTCCTGTCACTTTTTAAAAGTTTCCAGGGAAAAAGAGTTAATTGCAAGAAGCTTTTCGTGCTTTCTCGCGAAAACAAAAAGTATTTTAATGATAAGGATATCAAGACTAATATTAAATTAATAATATAGAGATATTGCTTACTATAATTCTTATTGTGTGAAAATACAATAGAGTACATTAATACATTTCGTGTAAATTGTATAATGTAAAGTGTAAAATATAATAAACTTTTGTAAAATAGTGTGTGGAAAATTATTAGTGTTGTATTGACAGAAAATTTAGCATGCGAGTCATACGTAATATCGTGCATAATTCAATTTACATAAATTATAACATTCAAATTAAACATAACCGAGAACATCTACATTTAAATTTAACTCCTATGAAAACAATTACGAACGAGTAATGAGATCGAAAACAATTGTCTAATCCAAAGTAACGATCAAGAACAACTTTCCAATACGAAATGGAATGCGGTTACTTCTAATGTTCTAACAGTAACTTATATTGCTGCAGATGATAGAGGTAAGAAAAGAAAGTGTTAAATATCAGTGAAGTTCGTGAAAACAAAACTTAACTTATGAATCTGCTCCTTTTCTCTCTCTGGATTCCAATGTTTATTTTAATTTTTCTTCGTGTCTTCGTCTTTATATACTCGCCACTTTTATATAACCATTATAATTACAAATTCCAATGTTTTTTAACTCCATATTGTTAATCCACTCGTATTATCAGACTTTGTGCGTTATTAACGTGTATAAATTTTTATTCCAATGAATACAAATGATCATCTCTATTCAATTTGTATCGTTACAAATAACTAATTCTAGTTCATTTTTTGCAATAGTTAAAAAACACTGAAATTATTAGTTTTATAATGAACATTATTAAAATGTTAAATTCGACAATATTTAGCCATTTTCATCGCACGTTTTCACAAAACTCGAGGATCTGATTAGAAGAAAAGCAAGCGATTGCGTGACGTATTCAAAGACATACTGAAAAATTGTTTTTAAAATATTGAGTCAAATTTATTATATTCAAAAATATAAATTTTATTTACTTCATGTTAAAACTAGTAAACGAGAAATTACTTACACTTAGAACTGAGTGTTTGCAGAAGAAAAAGAATTTTTTGCTTTTGAATCCAACGTTCGCTCTCATAAGATATAATAATATTAAAGACTGAAAAACAGAAAAAAACTTTCATAACTACAGTATATTAATTAAGTACGTAATTTTAAAAAATCATAACTAATAATAATACATTCATGTTGTATTGCTCTGTCTGAAAATATATGTCCAGAATACAGGAGTAAAATTCTTGCACCTAAAAAAAGAGAAATTTTATCAGAAAATAATTCTCGTTACACAGTATTTTTTCTTTATTAAAATAAAAAATATTCAACTGGTATATAGACCAATCAATATTAGAATTAGCAGTGAGAAATACTTAAAAAATCTTCTTATGTTAATTTATTTACATTTATCATCACAAACGTTTCAATCTAAATTTTGTAGGTTTTCATCAGATGTAATACTGCATCCGAACGTTGTTTAAATGGAACATTTCACCATGTAACGTTCGAACACATAATTTAAAAATATGTACTTAAATTACACAACACAAAAACGTAAAATGAAATAAAGAAAACTTAAGTAACTAACAAACTAAGAAAATATATAACAATAATAATAATAGCAATTAATATAAAATTAATAGATAAATAAAAAATATATATATATATATTGCATATTGAACGATAGATGCAAACTATGAGTTTCTGTATTGCAATTTTCTTTGTATGTTAAATTTGCCGAAGGTAATACTACTCCATCTCTCGCATTAATATGATCATGAATTAATTTTCTTTTATAAATCTCAATATTTTTCTCGTTGTTTGCAATTATGAGGAATGTAGTGATCTAACGATATATGCCTCACTCCATTTTACTGCAGAGTCTTCTAGTCGTGCCATTTTGGACAACACGATGTTACAAAGTCTTTTGTCAGTGCCATATTTATGCTTATTGAGGCGAACATCTAGACGCAATATATACTTTTTTATTCCCAATTGCTGGTTCTCATATCGTATTTCGTATGCACATGCTTTTTCTTCTGTTCTTGGTTGCTATCGTCGTTTCTCCAAATGGTTTATGTTCGGAGCTCTTTAAGAAACTATTTTCGAGAATTTTATGTTAGCTACCTGTTTGATAACATTCCAAATTTACTTATTATAAATAAACTCAGCGATTCTACTGTTGCTATACTGATACTTGTACTTAACGCTTTTATTGTACTCGTTCTATACCTCAATGTTGTAGCTGTGTGTTTCTTATGTTGACTTCTATGAGTCTGTAAAGTATACTTGTTGAAATATAATTTACAGACACTATACAAGTATATTTTTCTAAGATGTTCGTGAAAATCAGAGAATTTGTAATTATACGAATTGTTCGAACCTTACTGTTCACAACTGTATGTAAGTTTTACGTTGAAATTCTTTTTAACTGTTTTGAACTCGACATGTATCCAAAATTGAATCCTTGTAAAACTTCTTTGCTGTAGACTTAGGCCCATTCCAACTTTGTTGTTTCTCTTAACCATATCCACAATTTGATGAATTTTACAGCAAAAGAGAATAATGTGGTTACAGAAATTTATCGTTATTAACATCCTATACGTATATTACAGATTTAAATTAATTAATACAAACAATATTTTACGTTGAAACATTTATGACTTAGGAACTAAAAAATACTTATTTAAATACTATTGTTTAACAATTCTTGTTACTGAAATTTGAATATTAATACATTTCAATGTATAAAGTAATGCAACATACCTTCGAAGGAATTCTTGTAAGATAGAGAGCGTATATCAGTATTATAATTTGAAAAGAAATACTAAGAAAAACTGCAATAAACAGCTCGAATGTTAAGGAATGAGTAACTAACACAAACAGGAAGATAACACTTATCACCGGTAATATAACAATTATAAATATCATGTGTACATTTTGGAAAATTTTATCTATTTCATTTATAAATATGAAAACGCGCGCAATTTCATTGAGTACAGTTCCGCTCTCTATTGGAACATGCCTTTTTATTTTCTGTTTTATATCTTCAACATACATTTCTAATAAACGAACACTTAGGTAAGTGAGTATGCACAGAAAACCGCAGCCATGTCCAATAACATTATGTAGAATGAGTGAACCCATAATAACATGAAACACGCAGAAACATTCTCTATAAATGTGACTATTATAACCGTAATAATTTCTGCCAAATATATATAGACTGGGTAGGCCAACACATCCGAATATACTCAAGAAAGTAAAATAGAACATAATATAATCTTGACATCTTAATAAATCAGAGATCATTTTACGTGAGCATCTTACATTACGACTGACATTTACTATAATTGTTTTGATGAAAGAGGCGTTTACATTGTACAGAATCGAAAATATTGGCGAAAAAAGTGACATAACAATAAAGTTATAACGTATATTACTTCCAATTGTGATCCAAAATTGAGGAACTCCACAAAATTCAGAAAATTTATCAAATTTGGTAAAGTAAATTGATATATCTTCTGACACGACGAATAAGATAAAGAACATGAAAAGGAAGTAAGTATGAAAAAATAAGATTTTCACCCATAAGCGATCCTTTCTTGAATTTAAGAATATTCCAAAAATCTGTAAAACTTTAATGTAAGGCTGAATTGCATGGAAAAGAGAGTGCTCCATATTTGTTCTTTCGATATCTAACACGAAATTCATTAATTGCTCTTTTATCATAAGACTCTTTTATGCTTCTGCTTGTTCAGCTTTATGCTTAAATCAATGATTAGTTTAATACATCAGGCTTGTGCATTGAAGCAATTATCTTGAAGGACAAAAAGGACATTCTTGTTGTTAGAACTTAATTGTTTACCCATTAAACTAATTTCATTCTGAAGTATTTCCTTAATGGATTTCATTTTAAAACGGAATTTTTCCATGAGTGTAAAATTTTAGACGAACGTAAAGCAGATGTTTTCAATTTTCTGATCGACGTAGATAACTGATATTCAATGTTAATATTTGTTTGATTTAGGGAGTGCCCGTAATGAAAGTTTCCCTATTCAGAACACTCAATATCTTAACGAATAAGCATTAAAAAAAAATAAAAAATCCGTATTAAGAATATAGAAAGAATGAGAATGAGTATTTTACAAATAATAAAAAATAAAAATTGATATTTAGTTCAAACACTTTCATTAAGCGGCGCTTTACAGAAAAATAGGCTGAAGAAAACAAAGGAAAAAACAAAGGTTAATTTTATATTGTCAGTTTAATGGGTTATTTTAGACATTTCGAATATAGTTACCTGTTAACGGTCTTTAAATATTACACCTAAACCACGGGGTATACATTGAGCAATATTCCTTATATTAGTAAAGAACTTTTGCAGACGGCCTCTTTTATGCGGAACGAATAAAGTTTTAATGCATTTCGAAGACAGATTGGTTGTATTTCAAATTTTAAATGGACATATTTCTTTCGTTAATTCGGAACTCCTGTTTTTTTAATGTATCATTTTTTTACTATAAAATCTATCCGTACGCTTGGTTTATTTGTTTATGACAACAGTACATGTGGTGCATCTGTAACAAGATGTACAAGATCTTGCCCTTCACACACACTAACATCTATACATACAGACAGTCAGACAAAATAAACTTTATTATGACCGACACCGCTAGGCACAGTCGGGATGAATATATACAGTGGGTACATAGAGGTGACATGCCGAGCAGGAAAACCGACATCTATACATACAGAAAACCCCCCAAAATTTTTATGCATTTCTTGACGTTTCAAGATGCCCGGAGTAAAATTTCAAGATGCCGGAGGAAAATTTCGTCGCCTCTTATTTACGTATCTCAATTTAAAAGACTAAAAGTCAGTTTCGTCACAGAATAAGTAATGAAAAATTCCGTGCTCGTTTCAACCGGTCCGAATCGTTAATGCTTCAAAACGATGAAATGAAATGGGTCACATTTTTACAACATATTATTATTATTTATTGTGAAATTTTGCCGCCCCCCACTACGCTACGCCACTGCCTGAGTACAAAAATGTAAAAATTTGGGGCGAACATTTATCGGCCGATCTTCGTGCTTTCTCTTTGTTATATATAACAGCTGGAAAACTATAAATTCAAATGTTTTACCAAAAAAAGGGTTACGCTAACGAGTAATAAAGAAAAATATTAATTTCTGCAAAATTGGAAGCATTAAAGATGCCAACTGAACGTCCAAGTGGTCTTTTGAGAGAGAGTACGTGCGATTACCACGTTGAAAGTAGTGATTGACAAGAAAGTTGTTCAATGTGCAACCACTGTCAGCCACAGTTGAACTTGACGTGTCTATCGATACAAAGTCGCCAAATTTGCGCTTTGCCATTCAGTTGAACTGCTTTAACTGCGAATTGCTTTTTACTATTGGCAGTTGGTGATTGCGCATTTTGGGTTGATTTTTATGTAGTTTTCGTTTTGAACTTAATTCCAAACCATAACCTAAATGCCTGCATTTTTAGCCCACTTTAGTAACGCTGTGTTTCTTGACATAGACATCACTCTCTATTATTGATTTTACTTGTAATTTTTTTAAATACTAAAATGCTTAGATTTACAGAAATTTCATTAAATATTTTTCACTTCTTGATAGATTTTAGGCTTTATAACTCCATCCAATTAACCGATTTAAATTAAAATTTGTGTACAAGCTAATCAAGGAATGCGGAAAATGATTTTGGAAAGAAAAGCATAGTACAAAAATATATTGCTACGTGGGAAATGACATTGCAAGCAAAACAGTAGAAATACAATAAAAATTTATTTTTTCATTCATTAAAGCATTATAAAGACTTATGAGTATGTGCTGTACATTTATTAGCAATGCAGGAAACATTGTTTACTCTTTTCATCCGTCATTTATGTTTGAAATTTGAAGATGATGCAATGTGTTCAACGACTTTCCAGAACTGTTATTACTTGATGTTTCGCACATTTTTTTGATTGAAGCATCATTTATTAGTTACGAACATTTTTCTTTGTAAAATCCATTTCTGCTTTTTCCAAACAACGTTCGCACAAATTTTGATTCCATTCGACTTATCAGTTAGATCTACAGAGTCTGAATAGAACACCTATAATTATAATCACCATGTACTGTACGTACGGCTAATATCATACAGTGTACTTAGACAAACCTTACATGCTGTAGTCTTCCATTTATATAAAGTATACGTAATACTATGGCACACGTTATTTATGTATCTAAATTCAGAAAATATACAGGCAATTACGAAATTTTTGCCTGGATTGTAATTTTACAATATTTGACATTAAGTGAAAAATACGCTATTGCATATGGAGAAATGATTTCTCTATTTATTTGAGAACGTGCATATATTATGTTTTAAAACAGGAAAAGTTCACTTATATCTGAAGACAATAAAATTCATAAAATAAAATGAATTTGACAGCTATAATTAAAAGAAATTAAAAAGAAATAGGCTTGTAGTGAATAGATTTTATTTCAAATTCTTGTTTAATTAAAATACAATCGTTTTTCAATTGTAATTTCAAAATGTAATTTAATTTATTAATTATTTTATCAGATAGGGAATATCTATAAATTACGTCCGCATTTTTCTTAGTATTCTTACCCTTCTTTCCCAGTTTCCGTAAACCCACCCCTCTTCGGACGTCCAAAACTTTATCCTTCCCTCTTAAAACCTTTATCATTATATGAATGATGCATGCCATAAGTGTAAACTAAACATACAAGAAATTACGTCCGCATTTTTCTTAGTATTCTTACCCTTCTTTCCCAGTTTCCGTAAACCCACCCCTCTTCGGACGTCCAAAACTTTATCCTTCCCACTTAAAACCTTTATCATTATATGAATGATGCATGCCATAAGTGTAAACTAAACATACAAGAAATTCTGAAATACAGTGAAACTTCTATATACCAAAGTCGCTAAATTCTAAAAGAAATTCGCTCTAGGGAAATTTCATTATACAGAAATCACACTTTCTGGTAAATAAAGTATTATTTTAACGTAAATTTTTTGTTAATTTGATGTAATTTAAATTAATATAAACATGATTTTAATTTTAAGCAAGTTTGCATTTATGCGTTAAAATACAAGTTAGTTTAACTACATTTTCCTCAAAAAATTTGTAAATTTTTCTTGCATAGAACAATAAAAGATGTTCTTTCTTCGAAATGTGCTTCATATTTATTAAGAGCATTAAAACTGCTCTATGTACATCAATGTAAACACAGGTTCAACACGTTTAGCTGTAGGTTCTGCATCATTGATGAATTTCAAAATTGATCGTGATTTGTTATTATGGTTGATAAACTACTCAGAGGAATTTCAAAATTTGCTTAATGTCTTCCTTTTTTGAGTCTTTATTAACTTCATTAATTAACTGTTATGCATAAAAAAATCAGTGCAAAATTAATTCATTAATATTTACAGTACAGTACTGTATTAGTATGTTATATATAATAGTCGGGAAAATAAAAGAAATGCTCCATAAACTTCACACGACAATCTTAAACGGTTAAATTCTTAATATATAACTACTTTTTGCTTTCTAAACTGTATTTATGTCATTGTTTGCATCAATAAATTCAATTTGTTTTTGCCGTTAGAGGTAAGACATACTTGTCTCTCATCAAAACCATTTATACTTTTTATTGTTCCAAATAAAGAAAACATTGTTTTCGTTGCCTAATATAAAAAAAATTCAATTAAATTCGAAAATAATAATATTATTTAAAAGATAATAAAAATACAAAAGTGTTACTCTGAAAACAAATTCTTTGGTTACTATCAAATCTAATACTTCAACTCCCAGTGGCTTGAATCCTAATGTCTTTGCAAAGCACAAAAGCTGTAGAAAGAAGACAGGTACGTAATATTTTAAATAATATACACAATATTCTAGTAAAATAAAATACAGTAGGCCTCGAATATCAGGCTCCCTAATTATCCATATATTGATACTGTGATCAAGACAGCTCTTCCAATTCTATGTAAATATTAGTGATGTGATACGAATCCATGTGGAAGTTGTACCGAAAGTCTACAGGTAGCGTTATTTATTGCTTTAACTTGCTTTAAAACAAGTTTGTGTCAATACAGTCAACAATTGGGCACTCATCTGTGCAAAAACGGAGGGATTAACAAGAGTCTACTGAGTATAATTTGAACAACTTACTCTCAGTTTATTCAAAAATGACAAGTTCATGCAGTCAAAGTTTCTCATTTCTGTCAGACATCTTCTAGACTGCAAATGGAATAAATACATGATTTTACATATATTAATTTATATTTAAATATAAAATTCTGTTTTAGGAAAATAAATATAATTCAAAAAACTACTTACGGATGTTGGTATAATTGCAGCGATTGAAAATAACACGTAGAAAGCCAGGATAGAAGCAATTAAGTACAGTACATTATAAAATATGATTCTTGTATGAAAAAAACATTATTATTTATTTACTACATCAGACAAGCTTTACGAAAACTAAATGTACTCTGCGTATAATATGATATTGTCAGACATAGTTAATTAGAATGATAACCATATCAATGTCGGAAATAATTTGTGTTAGTATTACTCACTCAAAGAGAGAAAGAGACTCTTAAATTTTATGTGTTCACAATATGGGTCCTTACAAATTTTCTTAAGCCTGATTTCATCAGATATCTCAAGAAAAAAACAAACCTTCAAACCCTACGTCCTCTACCCAATCAATTTTAATTTCAGCTCATTAAAGTCGATCTTGCTCAGTCAGAACAAGCCTGACTTTGAAAAGGTTGGAGTGATGTGAGAAACGAATGGACCCTCAATAAAGTGTTATTTTAAATTGTAATTTTTTTGGAATTCAATCATCTAACTTCGATCATTTTATCAAAAGTTAGGCTAAAATCCATAAAAATTATTACCCACAGACTTGGTTCCTTGTTGAGGATGATCCATCTAGTTAAAGGCCGTCCATAAATTATGTAAGGGTGATTTCGGCCATTCTAAACCCCACCCACCCCTGTATAAAAAACCGTAATATTTTCTTTGATCCCCTCTCCCCTTCCCTATCTTAAGTAATATTTTGGCATGATTTTACAGAAAGATTTTAACCAAAAAAATTTTTTTATAAACCCTAAAAACCTTAGGTTCAAAATATACAATTATTAATTAGTTAATTAATATGTACTATTATTTATAAAAGACTTTAGGTGATCAAATTTAAAAATATAAGAATTTAATAAATTCGAATGAACAATTTATTTTAAGAACATTATTTTTTAATTATTAACAATATTATTATTATTATTATTATCATTAATCAATGTCAAAATTTTTATTTTTATATTAATTTTAATTTTCACAAAAGACACAAAAAACTTTGCCAGATCGACTAGTTAGAAACGTTTTTCTGTTTACACGAAAAACGTGTAAACAGAAAAGTCATACAAAATAAAACAAGAGAGAATAGAGAGAAACCACATTTCGTTGCCATATTGATTACATCTTGGCTCAGGCAAAGAAAATAAATTACATGCTGCTAAAATGTGCTAGGTGCACTTGGGGACTAAATAATAAAGCTTATAAAACTCTATATAATGTGGCAATACAACCAATGCTATTTTACGCAGCCTCTGGCTGTGGTCATGTAACTGGTAAAAATTCAGTAGCAAGTAAATTACTCTCTCTTCAAAGCCAGTTTGCCACCAGAATTTCAAAGTACTGCAGAACTGTTTTTATTAATGCCTTTCTGATACTAGTAGAGCTCCTTCATTCTCCACTACATAATGTAGAAAAGGTTCTAAACTACTACATCAGAACTACAAATGTCAAGGCTCAACAACGGTTTCTACTCCTGTCTATGGCTACAACATTGCAATTACCCTACTATCTCTGATCATCATGCTGTAAACAAGGTTATTTGGTGTCATCCGCTTCCTCCATGGATAATCTTGCAGGCATCAATATCTACACAGATGGGTCCAAAAGCTCCCTTCTTGTTGACTCAAGTATCTCTATCTTTCTCCAAACTTACATATTTTGCCGAAAATATGTTAGAAGGTACAAATACTTCCCACATACCGTCATCTATCCAGCTGAACAAGATGCTGACTACCAAGCTGTTCAGTGGGCCATTTCACTACCAAACAAAACTCTGTCTATCAACATTTATAGTGATTCTGTCTGTCCTGAAAGCTCTATTAAATACCAATTGCAATAGCAATAAAATCGCATATATCCAGCACCATATTAAAAATTTTGTAAATAAGATAATTTTTATATTTGTTCCTGGCCATACTGGCATACTAGGAAATGAAAACGCCAACATTGAGGCTAAGTCAGCTGTTAAGGAAACTGACTCGGACTACACTCGCATCCCTCTCTTACGTAGCAGCCTTAAAAATTATATTCATGACAACGCTATGCGAAAGTGGAATCAGTAAAAGTAGTTGAGCAGCAAAACTTGTAGAATAACACGACTTTTTTTTCCTAGTGTTGAATGTAGGTTCTCATCATTACTTAGCGATTTAACGTTTGCTACCGCTCAACTACTTACTGAGCATGGTAATTTTAGAAGCTACCTGGAAATGTATAACCGGACAGAAACTGCTTCTCGCTTTTGCTCTACAGAAAACCTAGGCACCATCGACCATGTGATCTATCATTGTCCAATTTACAATCAACATACACTTATTTTGAAATTAGAAACCTCAACGCTTGGTTTCAAGTGGTCATGTCCACTCGATAAGTTTGTTCAGAAGCCACTGTTTGATGCTTTTTACAATTATGTTTAAAAAATATGGAAGAAAAGATTATTTCTAATTTTTAATTTCTAGTTTTACATTTCAATTTTCATTAAAAGCCGAATACTAGTTTTATGTTTACTTTGTATCGTGTATTTTCGTTTATGTATTCTTAGTGTTAAACATCCATAGGAGTGGTGCGCTTGTTCTAATAAAAAACAAGAGAAAGAAACCACCACATGGACTTTCTCCCATGAGAAAAAATGTGAAGCGTGAATTTGCTAGCGTTTTTATTCTATTATGTCACACGAGACACGAGCGTTATAAATAAAATCCGCCAAATTGAACCCAAATTCAAAACGCCATCACTCAACGAGATTAAAAAAATAAAAATAAGAATATTATGTAAGACGAGATCTATTACACCCTATCCCTGAGTAAGAAATTGTAAGAAATCCTTGACCCCCACCCATCCCAAAATACCTTACGTAANATAAGTTTGTTCAGAAGCCACTGTTTGATGCTTTTTACAATTATGTTTAAAAAATATGGAAGAAAAGATTATTTCTAATTTTTAATTTCTAGTTTTACATTTCAATTTTCATTAAAAGCCGAATACTAGTTTTATGTTTACTTTGTATCGTGTATTTTCGTTTATGTATTCTTAGTGTTAAACATCCATAGGAGTGGTGCGCTTGTTCTAATAAAAAACAAGAGAAAGAAACCACCACATGGACTTTCTCCCATGAGAAAAAATGTGAAGCGTGAATTTGCTAGCGTTTTTATTCTATTATGTCACACGAGACACGAGCGTTATAAATAAAATCCGCCAAATTGAACCCAAATTCAAAACGCCATCACTCAACGAGATTAAAAAAATAAAAATAAGAATATTATGTAAGACGAGATCTATTACACCCTATCCCTGAGTAAGAAATTGTAAGAAATCCTTGACCCCCACCCATCCCAAAATACCTTACGTAATTTATGGACGGCCCCTTACTAGTGTGTCACCCAGAACTTTCGATAAATTTTCAGTATTTAACGCCAGGCTGTTAACAACAGACTCCTGACCACATAGAAAAAATCCAGAAAGAACCCGAATAACAAGGGAGAGCGATGACAAATCCAATCAGTCGTCCTTCAAAGTTCGCTCCTCCAAAAGTTCGTCAACTAAAGTCACCTCCAAAGTGTACTAAAATACTATGCCTCTGTCGATATCAACATGCGGATGCATATCACGCCCGAGTTCTTGATTTATTCTCTACCATTAGGATACCAAAGACCTGTTACCTGAACAATTCGAATAAAAAGACCCTTCGGCCACTCGAAGAATCCTGTGTTTGAGTCATCAAGTCATCAATTCCCAATTTCTTTATAAGGTATTTATCCACACGCGGATATCCTGTAAACTCTCTCTCTCTCTCGCGACAGTTAGATTCGATAATCTGGGGATATAGGATATATATATCAATCCAAGATGTCGATGATCGTATATCGTGTATTCTGCTTGTTAAAATAAATTTGTTATTGTTTATTAATCTGGAATCCGAGCGAATCACTTCCTCGTTTCTTTCTCCTCACCTCTACTCCGAACCAACCGTTCACCCGCTACCGCTCGCGTGACGTAAGGTCACGCATAGGGTCGGTGTCTCTTTGACACCGACCCTATGGTCACAATAACATAATGTTCAGTTTAAACTGCTTTTATTACAATCCAGGTTAAATTACATTTTTTGTTTGTTTGTGTATTTAGAAGTTGAACGAGAAATTTTTACATTGTGACAAGTGCAATGGATGTCTTTATTGTAGGCAAAAAATTAAACTTAACTATCATACATTAAGACGGATAGCAAAAAAAGACCATATTTTAAAGTGCTTTTTTAATATTAAACTAATGAACATCACTTTATCAGTTTGCATAAGTCACACTTCATATGATTTTAAGATATTTTTTACACCTGTCCACCAAGATATAAAATTTGGGAAATGATAGTGAGTAGTGTCGTTAAGCTTCAAAGAAGAAAAACAAAATCGTACCACAGACACTAACTTTCAAACATACAGAAAAACTTCCGAAAGTTTTTGCATTTATCTAAGTTTTGATGTCCCTGAATGTCCAAAAATGTAAAAATTAGAGAGGTTATTTATCTGACCAATTGCCATACTTTTCCTCTGTTTTACATAACAACCGGTAAAGTGAAAGAATTCAAATGTGATGTTTCGGTGGAGCTAATGTAAAATGCAAATGAAAAAAATTGCTAAATATTGTAATGCAGAGCATAAAAAGCGAAATTAATTTCGACAATTGAAACATCCAAATAATAGAAAGCACTTTGACAACAGGTAACAATGTATAAAGACCACAATAAATTATAAGATACTAGACCGTGCGGGTGAAATTTGTGGCCTTAAGTTCTCAAATTTAAAAAAAAAAGAAAATTTATTAAAAAAATTTAAAATATAACAGTGTTTTTATACAAAATATTTGTTTTTCATTTTCATTAATTTTCTTTCTTAGTCCGTCGTGTTATCTTAGGATTCTGTATATATATCCACTGCATTGTAAAAATGAACAAACTAAATTAAGATAGAATAACACGTACTATTTATAAACTAGAAATTTTGAAATATCCTAATAACATATAATACAAGGGCATAATGTGCAAGGGTTTAATGTAAAATGTATAATGTACAATGGCGGCCTTAGGGGGTGGCGAGCAGGGCAATGGCCCGGGGCCTCGCTCTTGGAGGAGCCTCGCGCAACAACCAAGTAGAAAAAAGTTGATATTTAAAACTGTTTATTTTATCCTTGGCTATTAGTTATAACAATAAAATAAATTTAATTTATAATACAGTATATATTAATATTAATAAGTGCCTACTATTTCAATTCACATACTTTGCACAAAGGACAAGGGCCTCGCAAAGATCTGCCGCCCAGAGCCTCGCAATGGATAAGGCCGCCGCTGC